>NW_006760403.1:264650-427600 GCF_000271605.1 Fomitiporia mediterranea MF3/22
AAAACGACTCAGTTCACTACTCCTCCAATGCACGTCAGTCAGAATATAATCATATGCATACTGATATGGCTTTGTCTCAGCTGAATCAACTCGTTCAACGCTCCGGATCTCAACCCTGTATGCACCAGTCACACTCGCTACACACTGTTGCAGTACATCCACCTTTTATCTTGTATTGTCACTTGCTAACTACTCTAAACCTGTCTAACAGGCGCAGCCTCAACCTCCACAACCCGCTCGACCTCATCCCACACACACACGCAATTTGACTCACAGGTCCCGAGTGACGACCAACCGTGGTGACAAAGACTACATCAAACGGCCTGAGGATGCGTTCATCCTTTTCCGACACGAATTCTACTCACAAAAGAACAAGGCAGAGGCTGCTGGTGGTGCAGGGGTTAGGACTGTAGAAATAATGTATCATTTATTATTTTGTATTAAATAATTAAATATAATTATATTTTATTAATTATTTGATAAAAAATTGTATCCAAAGCAAAAGGAAGCGATTCAAACGCTTGTAATGACTTATAAGTATTATAAGCAGATATTATACTTTCTCAAATAAATAAGTATGTCTTAGTCTTGTAATCTTAGAAAGTGTTATAATCACTTTTATAACTTGACAATTTATAAAATTATAATGGAAATTGCCAAGTTTTAAAAGTATTCTCACTTACTTATCTAACATTGTACTGTCATTACTTAACCCCCCAGGAAGATTATATGTAATTGGACAAATTTTATAAAATATATAAAATATATGAGATTACAAGTAAGTACAATACTTAAGACTTTTTCGTGATGATAGTGCCGGTGTGTGTATGAGAATGCCCTCAGGCAGGCAGGCATTGTGAGTGAGAAACAATGAGTATTACATATAATATGATATATACCAAATCCGTTTCACAATTTCACGTGCACACAATTTCCTTTTCAAAACACCCATCTCATTATGAGTGTCTGTCTCAACTCAACAGTCATTTTGTTTGGAACTTCGCCAGTAGTCTTGCCCTGAATGTGCTGTATTTCTTGTTGCTGCTATCTTACAGTAAGTTGTTCTGCAAGAGGATAATTATTTGCTCTTATTCAAACATGCACTGCGACATGAAAGGGATTAACTGTGCATCTGCAAATTACTGATGTGAAAACATGACTTCCTCTGTACCAGTTACACCACATCCTTCTCTACTTGTCTACTCACCTGAGGCTGATACTAATGTGTGTTTGCATTACACACTCCAATCCGCGTTGATCACAGAATCTCCACTGGGTTACGCCACTTCAAAACTTCTTTGAAACTTTCAATTATGTAAAAGACAAGGCTTCGAGTTCTATTATCTCCGAGTCCCCTCAAAGTGCATATAGGGTACCAGGGTTGCAAGTTTTCCCTACGTAACTATATTCTTCTAACTATCCCTGCATATAGAATAGCAATTAAACTAGTGATATAGGCAGAGTATTGGTCTGACTCCGAGCACGGACTGGAGATCTGAACCATATAGACAAGCCCCTCTTAGTTATGCTGAACGCAATCTTCTCAGTCTCACTAGATGCATCCGACTCCAACGCGCTGTGGATCAGTGCTTACTCTGTTCATTTGACACAGTGGGATAGGACTGTTCACTGTCATCTATCCGGATCATAATATCGAATGAATGTCCAGTCACTTCTATTATAAATAGTGCTTACTTTTTCAATAGATAGATCCGGCCATAACCACCGAGTCTTGGTTTCGCTGTATGCGAGGATCATCCTTCAAATGATAGGTTATATGTTCCACCTCGAATAGGTCAGTATTCCGGCACTTATGCGTAAGTACTGCGGGTGTGCAGACAACACATTGTGCCTATCCTAAGAATTCCATTTGTCCGTTGACATCCGGTTTAAATTGGGAATCGGCCTCGGGAATGGCGTGCTACGTCCCTGGCTAACGAAATGTGACTCCACCTCGGAACTTGACAAGGTTCATTTGGAGTGCTTAACCGACTTTCAGCCTAAACTATCATTGGGTGTACTGAAATTGCTTCCAAAAGCAGACTTTAACTTAGTTCTGGTAGTGAAATACTGTATATTGAAATGTTATTATAGTTGTTCTAGTAAAAGTATCTAACTTAACAGGTTTAAGAATCTTTGGATAGGTGTACTACATAAGAGGCATTCTGCCAAAAGGCAAGAAGCCAGCAAAAAGGCAGGTTTTCGGGCACGGATGGTGCATTTGTGAGGACAGATTATTCTCTACTAGTATTTGTCATGGTTTTGCTGTTAGAACTGTAAAATCAGACGCACAGACGCACATGCACAGGCGTATCAATACTAAAGTCTTATGTTTCATTAAAGGCCAAGCTCCGGTGGACGCCTGAGCGAAGTTCCTTCCACAGAGAATATAAAAGTACAGCTTCTCGGGTATTTTATCAACGAATAAAGTTTAGTGCACAATGTGTCGCGACGAGGCAGTGAACAACATTAGCAGACGAGAAATCAGGCCAGACGACTATTTCGACCTGGACCGTTAGTGAACGGACAGAATCGGGACGAACCTTGACTCCGGACCCACTAAATTTTCATCTTGATATCAAGGGATCTGGACACGCCTACATGTGCGCAAGTGGTCTACTAGCATAGTGTCTATGTTCTTAGAGGTCTAGACCTCCAGACAGGTGTCTGCGAGGTTCCTGAGCAGTAGACGGACGGCGCGGTTGCCATATCTCGGCAAAAACTGTGCAGAAGCTTAAAAGATCTTAATTCAATAGATAGTCTTCCTATCAAATGGAAACCTTGTCTGATATTTATGATAATGTGTCCACATGCGAGTGATCAACGATTAAGATGGAAGTTGAGGCGAAAGTTTAGATGTTCTCGTTATGCGGCTGTGGTGGCAAAAGAAAGACTAAAATTTGAGTTGGAAAATGATTGCCAGCTTTCGAATGCGCACCTTTGTACGAAGGACAGAATGAAGAGGCACGGAGTCGCAGGCCGCATCGTAGTCCCTAACGACAAAGTAGCTGGAATGACTACATGCTTGAAAAGAATTCTACTTATAGACAATGCAGTTACCTTCCTTTGAGCCTGACTCTCCCAGTCTGTCATTGTGCCAAATTAGTAACTCATCATATCAGGAAAAAATCCTTGCAAACGAAGAGCCGGAGAAGTCGGACGTGTGACTAGCGATCATATTTCTGGATGAATGTGCAAGGTCGTAAAAGTGTTACACATGCTTCGCATAGATGCCTGGCCTCCGAACCACTTCACATGAAAGCCGGAGGAAGCTGTTCATTGGAAGCGCCCATAGACAGCGGGAAGATATCGTCTCATACGGACGGAGATTGATAGGTGAAGGTCGCTCAAGTTTGAGAAGTCAAGAAGAAATGTAAATCGCTCGAGAATATAATGCATGTACCAGTGAGAAGCCGGTCGGTGAAACAGTGCAGATAGTTCCGGCTACGAGATGAATTGGCACCCAATGTGAAGAAGCTGGTCTGTCTCCTCGTGTGTAAGAAGCAAACTGCCTAAATGTTTGGCCGATCTGGCCGAGAGAAACCTTGAGCATTTTCCAGACCAGCTGAGAAAATGAAATGGTGAGTGTCGCTCAATATTCGACAGCTTCCAAACACAGACACGCTAATCCGGAGAAATCGACGATATCATTGGAGCATTGAGAAGCAGAATAGCACCACCGAAGTTCCTAAGTTCCCTGGGCATCTTGATGCGGATCGCTGCAACTGAATAAGGTGGGACTCAGCTGCTTTAAGCTCACGTCATTTCGTTCCATACATGATTTTCATTCAACTCCCCTGATTCAGGTCGTCCCCCAAGAGCATTTGAAAGGAGGATGAGACCATAATTTGAGCTGACGAGCTGGGGAGAAAGGATGTGAGATGTGATCGGTTTTAAACGGATCAATCATCAGATCCATTGAAGGCACATGTCTGAAGCTTCTTCCCAAACTTCCGATGGTTCAATGCGAGTTTGGAAAACAAGACGCCGCCAGGATTGATGTGGCTGTTGTCGGGTGGGTCCTTGTGCCGCTAGAGAGATCTGGGCACAAGTTGTGGCTCGAGATGATCAGAGATGCGCAGCAGTTAGTCAGGAACTGCCACGAGTTCTCCAACCAGCTGGTAATCTTGAGAAAATCGGATAGTCGAGTTAAAGCCATGTCTCTAATTGTGCCTATTGCTTCCTCGGTCTCGTTAGTGCAGGCGAAAAGCACCCTCAGACAGCCGACGCACTCCGATGCACGGGGATGAGGAGTGGAAGAGGCAGGGCCCGTGATCTTATGACCAATAATGCTGTGGAGTTGGTCATATGCGACGATGCTGCCTTTGTACACATGTTGGAGCCGTGGAATTGATTAAGGTCGGGAGATATGAGGACGTACCTGGCACAGACCCAGTCCGGTTCGGATGCTCGTACGCAGGCATCAGGAACGCCACCTGCACTTTACATCGTAGAGTGTAAAGGATCAATCGTCTCTGGTGCAGGAGAGGTATAAGGTACACTTATGGAAGGAAAAGAGACCTGGTGCGTTTGAGAGATGTGAAACGTGGAAACGCTCAGACAAAACAAGGACAAATACAAAACGCCAGAAAAGGCACCGAAATGATCGTCATGATGCAATATTACAAAACGATTAATTCACCTACATAAGCGCCATAAAAGGAAATGTCGACGTCATTTTCTGCTCGAAAACGTGATAGCCCTTGAGTGCGGAGTCGGTTTGCATTTCCTTATAGCAGCGCCAGCCATGGAGAGTTGTAAATCTCATACACGCAAAGCCATATCCACAGTATCCTCTACTTCCTTCACTAGCTCATACACGAATTTGCTCATTTTTTCTTTGTACGCACCTGCACACCCGACACACCCGACCAAAAAAAGCCACAGAACAGTCTCGAACAGCTTTGAACGATCCACACGGTTTCCTTCCAACCTCTAGATTCTATTTGTCCCTCTTGCACCTTAAAGAGTAGTCGCAGTCAGTCGTTCTTCGGAGGTAGAACTTGAGCGAAGAAACCCGCCACAGTATATTTGGTGCGCGATGCAGCAAACTGGATCCACTTTCAATAATCCGCTGACACCTTATTGCACCGCACCGTGTCATGTCTGATGTCTGTGTTACGACAGAAGGTTAATCAGAGCAGGGCCGTTTGAGCACCACGTACTCACACGACCTATACACGTCGGACCACTCTTCAAGGACTCTTTGCCATTTGATTCGCTTCTGCACTAGCTATTGCACCGCTTGTAGTGCACTGCATCGGAATCGGAAGTCGGAACGGGAGATAAACTATGAGTGAAGATGATGGAGACTCAAGTTCAAGTCCGTCTCGCACTGCAGGGACCGGTGAGCATAAGAGTGCGCCTCCGATGCCGTACGAGAATGGGAGACAGAGCACCGCGGAAGCGGGCGATACCACCCCGACACAGTCACGCAGAACAAGTCCCCTGCAGACAGATTTAGTCATTGAAAAGAGTGCCTTCTACAGTGGAAATACTGTTGGAACTTCCGAGTCGTGCACCGCTGTTGCGAACGGATTTGACGCGTCCGACGCGAGCGTCGATCGCTCTGAACCTAATAATTGTGAGTCCACAAATTCTATTGCCTCTTCTGGACGTCTGCCGTGAGTTGATGGGCCGGCCTCGCGGCTGGCTCCGCTCTTTCTTTAGCCCGAAGCGTGTGCGCTTGTTTCCAACCTCCCTCTCATCCCTTGCTTTCATCACTTTTCTCTATTTTTTTGTCTCTTTTCTACTTCGCAATATGCCTGCCCTCCTCATCTGCTAGAGCACACATCTTCCATGCTGACATTCCTTTACTAGTCGTCGATCCATTGTATGCCCGCTCCCCCCCAGATAGAGGACACACTTCCCTTGGTCTCTCCAGTACGTTCTCGAATTGTCCCTTTCGTCGCTTTTCCTAAAGAGTAAATTAGACGTTTATGACCCGCTACTTTCCCCAAGTCCCAGCAGCCCGCATCCCAGCCGTTCATTGACTCCAAAATTTCGTTCCACAGCGCCTCCCGCGTCTGACGGAAACGTCAACGAAGACATGCCAAATTCTTCCCCGCACTCTGGTCCCTCCCCTGGTTCGTCCCGCCAATCTTCCAGGAGACAGCCGCAGCCGCAACAGCCGCAGCAGGTGCATCAACAACAACAGCGTGGTCTGCAGCCGTATGGCTTCTACGCCTCCCCCTCAGCGTCGGAGTCCGGATTGCCTCGAAATACACCTTCCGTTTCAAACCAGAGTGGACCACCGCCATTTGTACATGGACAACAAGCAGCGGCCCCGCAGCGCTCAGCGAGCTTTACTGTACCGTACACGATGTCTCCATCGCCAGCTTCGCTCTACCCCCAACATCAGCCCCAGCACCAGTATACATACCCACAATTAAATATCCATGGTATGCCGTCCATGGCACATTCTCCAGCCCATCCATCGCCAGAATTTTATTCTGTTGGGCATAGCATGAGCCCAAGCCAGCCTCCGCTGTATGCCCCGTCATTTCACACTAGCGTTCCTCCAGAGCATACTCCAACGCCAACGCTCACATTCGATTATGATGGAGGAAACTCAGGACGGAGTCCCGCTCCGGGTGCCAGCTCGCCGTACTCGCCGCAGCAGTCATTTGCGCCATTCAACTATCATCCAACGCTCACTGCGACGCCCCAGTTTTCACACTCACCATTTTCTTCGTCTCTATCAACTCATCAAGTGCAGCATGCCCAGCGACCGCAGTATCCTCCACCATTCGCATATATGACAGGAGCGAGTCCGACGACGTCTGACGACTCAGCTGGGCAGCAGCCCTCTGCGAGGTGGTGGTATATTCCACCTCACAGCGCATCTCCAACTGCGGGATCATATCCAAATGTTTACTACCTTGACGCGTACGGCAATCCTTCTAATGCAAGAGGTCTGGGCTTGGGTCCTGGTTTCCCATCGTTATCATCTCCTTCATCTGGGCTGGTGCAGCCTGCAGCATTCCCTCTGCCCGATTCGGCTGTCGGCGCGGGGCCTGGGCCTGGGTCCGGAACCGGCCGCGGTGGAATTACGGCAGAAATTCAACGTGAAGGGGATAGTAAACCAGGGTCAATCGCGTCCCCGCCTGGAGCACCTCTCTCACCTTCATCTGGTGCTCCTGGCGAGTCGGTCAGCGAACGAGGACAACAGCAGCAGTTGAAACAACCGAAGCGGAAGTCTGTATTGCCAAATCCGCCTGTTCAACGCTCAGAATGGGTAATGTGGGTAGGAAACGTGCCCAGTGATGCAACGCACGATGAACTTTGGCGCTTCTTTACGCGGTCGAGTACGCAGAGTGGATCGTCAGATGTTGAGATGCGCTCGTCTTTTGGTCAACGACTGTCTCAACCACCACATCTGCCAGCTGGTCTTCTTTCACCATCCGGCAGTTCATCTGCATCGGATGCAAGTCCTGTGGATTCTTCAGGCGTGACGAGCGTCTTTCTCATAGCACGATCTAATTGTGCATTCGTGAATTATACTAACGCTGTATATCTTTCTTCTGCTGTACAGCGATTCAACGGTATTCCTCTTCGTCCAGGGGATGCAAGATGTCCACGTCTTGTGTGTCGTGTCCGTGGCAAGGAAGAGGATTTAAAAGCAGGCGTTGGCGGACAACGGGGAACGGGCATACATACACGCTGGGTCAAGGAGCAACGCGAACGGGAATGGGGCCGTGAACAAAACAAGCAGGCTGGCAGGAAAGAGGTTGTAATGTCGGATGACGACGCAAGCGCGAGCGAGCCTCCTGGGACCCCGTCGTCATCTGTGGTACACACGGAGAGTGGGGCAGAGTCATCAGGACAAGATGCACATGCTGTTCGGCGACCTCCCCATCATTCAAGTAGCTCGGGCAGCACCACCTCTGGTTTCTTAGCACGCTATTTTCCCAAACGGTACTTTATCTTGAAGTCCCTGACACAGGTAGGAGTGGCGACAAAAGCTGTCAGCAAATGTTTTGTCTTGTCTAACCGCCACTTTTCCCGTATAGTTTGACTTAGATCTTAGTGTGGAGAAGGGTGTATGGGCGACGCAGCCGCATAACGAGGCCATACTCAATCAGGCGTTTCGCAATAGCTCTGATGTGTACCTCATTTTTGGTGTGAACAAAAGCGGAGAGTTTTTCGGCTATGCTAGGTAAAAATGATATTAATTACAAAATCCTTCGATGCGCTAATCCTTCCGCACTAGGATGGCAAGTGCGATTGGCAAGACAGCAGACGATCGGGTCTCGTGGGCCTCTCGGTCGGACTCTCAACATTCTCATTCGCCAACAACATCGTTAGCTTCCTCTGTCGCTGGAAAAGGTTCTCATGTGAATGAAACAATTCCTGAAGAGAGTGAAGGTAGTTCGCCGGAAGGTAACGATGGCGGCAACACTAAGAGAAGGGAACAGGATGCGGATGAAGAGAAACGTTCCTATTTGCTTTTCTCACCAAGTGAACATCGTCTGGCGGAAGATTCTCCGAAGCCAGTTACCCCCGCCACACAGAAGCGCTTATCGAATGCAGAGGAAAGCAGCAGCAGTAAAGTCTCGCTGTCTGGTGAGGCGAATACCGCCCCACCGTCCGATCGCCACCAAGAAAAATTTGCAGAATCGGTTCCTCAAAATCGTACGTCCCTGCATCTCGCAACTCCCCCGATAAGTGCACCTGCGGTGATGGGCCGGTCGTATGGCGATATTACAACTCCTCAGGTTAAAGGGCTAGGGTCGGAGACGTTAGATCCGCGTTTGCTCCGTCGAAGGCTTCCGAGTGTTCAGTTAGATCCAGAGGCGCCATTGCGAGCAGTCCGGGAACATGAGGCGCATAGCGCGAGCGTTGAGAATCCACTAATAAAGATCGAGGATGACGACCGCGTGAAACGGAGGGATACACTCGGAACGTCCGTTTCTGCGTCTGGGTCTGGCAGCAAATTGCGTGAAGTTCTGCAGGCAGAAGAGGTCCAAGAAGAGATTGACCAGGAAACGAAGGTGGACACTGACGCCGGAAAGGATAAACAGGCTGGCACGGATGCTCCTGATGATCGTGCAGATATACCGCCGCAATGGGGTTCACCTTTCAAAGTACAATGGATTCGGGTAACGAGGCTACCATTCCATCGCACCCGGCACCTGCGTAACCCATGGAACCATGACCGGGAGGTGAAAGTTTCTCGTGATGGGACGGAACTTGAACCGCTTGTCGGGCAGGCGTTGCTGGATGAATGGGATAAAGAGGAATCTCCACACGTGCCTCCAACACCGGCAATGGGAGGTGGAGGCGGAGGTGGTACCTCGTTGTCTGCTATGAACAGACGTACAGGCCAGTTCCAGAGAATGCAGTCGCACGTTTCAGCTTCTACTACGGAGAGTGAAGCAGGTCCTAGTCCTGGTCCATCACGCGTGTATCAACCAAAACAGCGCCCGCGTTGAGGTACTTAATCGCTAAATAGCAAAATTGTAGCTATTTTGACCCTTGGTATTCGGTATCCCAGCATTCTTTCTAAGCTACTGGGAGGAACCCAGTGCCACATCTGCGGTGTGGTTATACTCGGACCAGTATGACTGGAAGTTGACATGGTAAGAAGCACTTCCACCGGTAGTCGCACGTCGTCCCCCTAATGTAATTCGCCGTTGCATTGCCGCCACCCGTCGCATCCTAAACTCCATCCTTTTCGTCATCGTTCTGGCTCAACATCATCGACGTTCACTCCTAATTCCCTGGACTTTCTGTTAGCTGTCTGCACACGCCGCACCATCTCACTTTTCCTATTTCTCACTTTTCCCTTGATTTTTCTTTGCACGACTGTGACTGCATTCATGTTGACGACGACTCTTGTCATTCACGACACAAGACGGCCGTTTACGGTCCACGTATAACCGCATTTTTTTTTTGTTTTCTTCGTTTTGTGCAGCTTTCCCATTCTCTTCCTCGCTGGCTGGTTCGATTTTTGGATTCGGAGAGTTGCACAACTTACTTCGCCTCGCACATACGCTCTTTACAATTCTTCTCTTTTGCATTGGTTATCCTCTGTTGTCCCCGAGTTTTGCATCATCAGACATCCTCGCATGCCATACACGGCGATCCCATGTCAGAATCTACTGTTCAATGTATCCCTAGCAGAAAAAGCCTAATCCCTCCCTTGCCTTGTTAGTTGTAACTAGCTTTTGGATGGGCTATTCACTATTCATCTACCTGTATGACCTATGTACTCCGGCATTATACACGTGCGCCCTGGTACCGGGGTTTGCATACACTTTCTAAAATAAACCAATATACGATGAACTTGTGCTCTCGTACAGAATTGATCGTTTGAAACGCACTCGAGTGTCGAACAGACAAACTTTTGAATTTTAAACAACCATAAATGTGTACGTACGTAAGGAAGTCGGAGCGGCGTAATTACAGTAGTTCCGGTGCTCTGGTTACATAATCAGATTCATTTGTAATACACTCATCCCTGAATTTAGCCTTGCCTCATGGCAAAGAAGTTTAGAAGAAGCAAGCGGTCCATCATGCCTCCGACATTATCGTGGCCTCTACAGTACCTTGTTCTCGGCGCTCACCCTCTCGCCGAACGAGGATTGTCAGATCTCCTCAGGTGCTCTCATGGCACTGTCACTAGCTCTGGCTTTGTTCAGAAGGTTGTTGGACATTTGCAAACGATGGGCTAATCGTGCACTGCCGCTTCTGCTTAAACTGTTCTCTGTGATTGGGCGGTACCTTGGTCTCCGACGATTTCGCGGTAAGGTGGACTGCACGAAGAAGAACGACGTTGCGCTCACTAGAATCGGCGATGGCCAAACGTCTGAGTATAACAATGGCGGAACGGCTAAAGGGGATCCGTCCTCAGCATCAAACAATCGTGCTGTAGTCCTCGCATGCTCTTCGGTTCCGTCAATGCCTACTACACCACCCGCGGCGCGTTCACATCACCACGCTAGATCCATAGACTCTTCCGCCTCGTTTCCTATGTCACCAACTAGTACTATCTCAAACTCACCTGGATTTCTGTCGGAAAATGACGCAGAGCTTTACTGTTCTTCGCCGCTGGAAGTGATTAAAGAAAACTCATTCAGAGAAAGTTCTATAATCGAAGGTGCTTTACATGCGGAACCTGTACAGTTCACTGCTTCACCGACCGGATCAAAGTTAATGAAACCCTTGAAGACTATCGCACCATCGGAGAGACCACGATACGATCGGAACATTGCTATGTTCGTGATTTTTATTAGTTAGGTCATTCCTTTATTGAGCATTTCACCGCAGAAAGAGTAATGAAGGACCTTGGGTACTCGGACCTCTGGCGACTTTTGACGTGTATAGGTAAGCACGGTATACGTTCATTTAAGAAAAGACGATTTACGCTATACACAGGAACCGAGATGTTGCGGGATGGAAACATTACGTTCATCCGGAGGGCCCACCATATTACCTGCTAGAAAAGTGTGATGGACACAGGTTTTCCTATTTGACGGAAGCAGACCTACAGGACTATTCCGTCCTAGACGAGGTTGAGGCCTTTGTGTGTGCAGTCGAGAGGCATACCACAAACTTCAATTGGGGTCGAGATATTCCGGAAAACGTTGAAGTTGTTCTCGAGATTGAAGACGAGGCGTGGAGCTACTACATGGTTGACTTGGAACAACGTTGTGTGTTCTGGCTTGATGATTATGATATGAGCTATGCATTGGGCGAAAATTTTGGCGTCGAATCACTAGACCATTTCCGTAAGTACACATTTCCGTCCTCGAAGAATAAACTACTTAGCTGCCATCTATGGTCAGGTAGTCAACTTGATTTTGAGTTTTGGCAGCACATCGAATATTTCCCTAACCATCGCAAGCTTGGCCCCGACGTTTTCCATGAAGCGATGGGAATACTTAATTACTGGAGAGTTGGTATGTTTCGGTTCTCTCGAAGGCAGTCTTGCCAATAATATTGAGTGCCCTAGACGTTAAGTCTTCTGCCGATTCCGCTGCCCCATACGATGCCGACGACCTTGACACGCTCGTAGTATCAGTTAAGCATCTACACAGTACGTATTCAATCGTCGTTGCATCGGAGTTACCTGTTGAGTTGCATTCCTATTTCAGCTGTCTACGAATCTGGTAACTGTGCTTATGCGATGGCAAGTGTCGGTGAGAATATGTTCCTTTTATGACGTTTGTTGTCGTTAATTCTGGTAACAGCGCGCATAATGGGTCTTACTAGTCCGTAATAGTATCAAAATCTGACTGAAACAATGGTTGATGGCCCTGTAGGTAATGAACGGCAGCTGAACTTTTATGGCTTCAGTGGCGCCCGTATCTCAGTATGGCAGAGTGTACGAGGGAATATCCTAAAGAAGCGCTCGATACTCATCAAATCTCTATCTCCTTTGCTATTCTATGCACCGGAGACCCATCTTTCGGGTGAGTAAAATCCTCTGGTTTAATTATCAATCTTCGTTCGAAGAACTTATTTTGTTAGGACTTGAAAAATTATGGGTGGACGGCGTGATAAGAGACCGCAGATGGAAGAAATATCAGGTATGAGGCGGATTGTTATGCAGTAGACATTGCCTCACTCTTTTTCTTCATTGGCCTCGTCCACCTATATTGTTTTTGATGTTTCGGATTATCTGTCACAGTACAAGCTTGAGAGAGACTGGGAATCGTTCGTGCTTACGGTCAGTTCGAAGGCACTGCTATATTCGTTCAAGACTCAATAATTGTCAGTCGACTGTGTTGCTAAATGCAAACGTCGCACTACTCAGCACACCAATTATCTTGTCGGATAATGGAGATGCTGGCCTGTGGGCATCACCCGCTGCCGTTGCAAGCCAAGTATCTATTGTCGCAAGTATTGCGAGCATTGTCACTGGCCTTCTCCTTGTGCGGCAGATTCGAATAAGCGGGAAAGACATTGAAGTTACAGCGTCTGATACTGTGCGTATTTGCCCAAGACCGTCACAAGCTAATCAAATGACGTGAATTTGCACAGATAAACTATCTTAGCAGTAGAAAGCACGAACAGCTCGGACTGGAGACAATAGCAATCCAGTATAGTCTGCCGTACGCTCTCCTTATGTGGGGGTTAGTATTCCTCCGTAATTCACTTTATTTATCCCTTTTCTTACTAAGTTCCGTTCTTATAGCGTAATAACTTTCTTAACTTCGATTGCCATTGCCTGCTTCTTCCGAGTTGATGGTACGCCAGACATAGCCGCGCAAATGATCTATGCTGTATCGTGGCTCTTTGCCATTCCTCTCATTCTCTGGACAGTGCTTACCGGCTGGGAAACAAACAACCAAGCGCACTGGTCCGAGTTACTCTCAGCTAGTTGGTGGAAATCTGTCATCTACAGGCATTGGAAGAGTAAACTGCCTTGGACTCGGCGCATGTCGCAGAAATCGGAGGACATTGAGGCCGACCAGGTGACCGGGACGGAGGAAGAGACTGCAGCTGAGAGCAAGCCAGAGCAACCGGCAGCACCAGCGGGACCGAAAGCTCCAAGGAATCGCAATTGGCGTGTACGAGTGAAGAACTTCGGACCGGTGCGCACTCACTTTTATTTTGGGTTGTCTTCTCTGGTTAACCTCTCCCTCCTGACAGGTTCGGCGATTGACATTCAACAGCTTTTTACGCACATAAATGTGCATCACGATTTTAAACCACGGATATAACTTTGGATGGTACGAAAATGTTTATTTGCATGGATATTGGACATCGTTGCTCGCATCTAAAACAATCAACACGCCACTTTGTATCTTGTTTTCACCATTACTGCATGTAGACTCACGAAACTCCAAAATTCCTTTGTCGGATGATTATTTCCATGACTCACCGAACCGGCAGACATCTGCATATTCATGAATAAACGCAATGTTCATTGCTGTACTTATAGTTTATTCTCCGATCATATCCTCAACTTTGTTGTGTGTCTGACTTAGTTGACCCGGTCCGAGCAAGCGATGAATACTACATTGGGCGAGATCTAATGTTATACTGACGGATTCCTTTTGTATGGCAATATTGGAAGGGACTAGTAAACCAACAACGACAAATTGGGAGATGTGAAAGAGGGATAACTCTCGTTTCTCTGTGAATACAAGCGGTATAGGTTTCGATTTAATGTTTATGTTAACAGGAAAACATCAGACAAATAAAAATTAGTATTAAGTGCTACCAGGAACTAACGCATAACTATCAACGATACATCGAAGGTTCGTAATAAAAATGGGTGACGGGAGAAACGAATGGATGTTAGAGGTGATTGCCAGAGGGGTTGAGGCTAGTCGATGGTTGTTAGAAAGCCTTAGGATCCGTGTATATAAATGCAAGATATTGTAATAATAGATTATGAAGAACGTAAAAGAGAGAGAGTTTAAAAACTAGCAACTATCCTCATTCCTCGAAAGGAGAGAAAAACATCAAAATAAAATCGCACCTATATTTAGTTTTATATGTTGCTTACATAATCAGACTTATTTATAACTTCCCTTCACTCACTCTCATTTACGTCGAGGTTGCCTGCAGGCAGCCAAGCGGCAGTCCATCATGGTGCCTCCAACATTATTGCGACCTCTACCTTACTCCCTACGCTCACCCTCTCGCCAAGTGAGGATTGTCATACGTTTCCATGACCGTTCATGGCTCAGCCACTAGTTCTGGTTTTGCTCAAGAAGTTGCTGGATATTTGTAAACGATGTGCTAATCGTGCTCTGCCACTTCTGCTTAGACTGTTTTCTGTGAATTGCGCAAAGAAGAATGATGTTGAGTTCACTGGAATCGGTGACTTCGAAATAACCGAACATGACAGCGGCGGCGACAACCAAGGTATCACATTTTCGACACCCGATGATCGGTCCGTAATCGTTGCGTGCTCTTCTATTCCTTCAAAGGCTACTGCATCACCTTCAGTGCATGCACATCATGCCACATCCATAGACTCGGTTACCTCGTTCCCTAGGTCAACAACTAGTACACTCCTCGACCCACCTAGATTTATGTCTGAATGTGATGTGGAGGCTTATTTCTCTCCGTCGTTGGGAGCGATTAAAGAAAACTCGTACATGGAAGGTTCTATTACGGATGTTCCTTTATGTGCAGAACCTGCTGGACTTAGTGCTTCACCAGGCCGTTCACGGTCAAAGCCCCTGAAGACTATTCTGCCATCAGATAGACCACGCTACAATCGAAACATTACCATGTTCGTGTTTTATGTACCAGGTTATTCTGATATCTTGCTCATTGTGCAACAGAGAGAGTAATCAGGGACCTTGGGCATTCGAACCTCTAGCAACCTTTGACGTGTATAGGTAAATGCTTTTCTGTTTCGTGTAAAAGTGATAATAAACAATACCTTTCAAAGGAACCAGGACGTTGGATCTTGGGAACGTTACATCCACCCAGAGGGTCCACCGTACTATCTGTTAAAACAGAGTGGCGAAAACAATTTTTCCTTTTTGACGGAAGCAAATCTACAGAAAACTTCTGTTCTTAGAGAGATTAAGGATTTCGTGCACAAAATCGAGACGCATGCGAAAGAATTTTCTGATAGGCACAAAGACATTTTAAACAATGTTGAGGTCGTTCTCGAAGTTGGAGAGGATGACTGGAGCTACTACATGATTCACTTGGAACGACGCTGCCTCTTCTGGCTCCACACGCATGATGTGAGCCATATATTGGGAGACGATTTTGGCGTTGAATCACTGGATCACTTTCGTAAGTCAATGTTCCTGTCCCAGAATGATAAATTAATGTTCTACGGTCAGATTATCAGCTCGATTTTGAGTTTTGGCAGCACATTGAATATTTTCCTAACCACCGCGAGCTTTATCCAGACATTTTCAATGAAGTGATGGGAATACTCAATTACTGGAGAATTGGTACGTCTCGACGCTCTTGAAAGCGGTCGTGCTCAAAATATAGAACACCCTAGATGTCAAGTCTTCTGCCGACTCTGCCGCCCCATACGATGCCAGCGATCTTGACACGCTTGTAAAATCAGTGAAGCATCTACACAGTACGTGTTTAATCATAGCTGCTTCAGCATTTGCTTTAGCTTCGCTCTCGGTCTAGCTGTCTACGATTCTGGTAATTGCGCTTATGCAGTTGCCAGTGTTGGTGAGAATCTGTCGCTTTTATGATATTTATTGGCAATAATTCTGGTGGCAGCACGCATAATGGGTCTCACTTGTCCGTACTAGTGTCAAAGCGTGACCGAGCCACTTATTGATAATCATTTAGCAAACGAGCGGCAGCTGAACTTTTACGGCTTCGATGGCGCTCGCATGTCAGTATTGCAGAGTGTGCGAGGAAACAATCCAAAGAAGCGCTCGACACTTATCAAGTGTCTATCTCCTTTGCTGTTTTATGCTCCAGAGACCCATCTTTCTGGTAAATGATATTTTCGGGTCCACGTATATATTCATTCCATGCAATTAGGGCTTGAAAGGTTATGGGTGGATGGCGTGATAAGGGATCGCAGGTGGAAGAAATATCAGGTATGAGGCAGACCTTTATACAGCAGATATTGATGACCGATTTTGATGTCGCTGGGCCCGTCCACCTTTCTCGCTTCGATACTTTGGATTATCTGTCGCAGGACAAGCTCGAGAGGGACTGGGAATCGTTTGTGCTTACGGTCAGTCCGGAGATACTTTCATTCACTCGAGACTCAACAGTTCTCAGTCGACAGTACTGCTGAATGCAAATGTTGCACTACTCAGTACACCGATTATTTTATCGGATAATGGAGATGCGGGCCTGTGGGCATCACCCGCTGCCATTGCGAGTCAAGTCTCTATAGTTGCTAGTATTGCAAGCATTGTCATTGGCCTTCTCCTTGTGCGGCAAATTCGAATCAGCGGCAAGGACATTGAAATTACAGCATCAGACACTGTGCGTACTTGTCCTATTGACTCGTGATCTAATCGGAATGCCTTGGGTTTGCATAGGTTGGTTACCTTAGTAGAAGAAAACACAAACAGCTCGGACTGGAGACAATAGCAATCCAATATAGTTTGCCTTATGCTCTGCTTATGTGGGGGTATATATTCCCTATAATGCGCTTTACTTATATACGTATATCCTTTTAACTAAGCTCTCTTTTCTTTCTAGTGTGATTACTTTCTTGACTTCGATCGCCATTGCTTGCTTCTTCAGAATTAACGGTACACCAGGCATAACCGCGCAAATGATTTATGCCGTATCGTGGCTCTTTGCTATTCCTCTCATTTTTTGGACAGTACTGACCGGCTGGGAAACAAACAACCAAGCACATTGGTCCCAGTTGTTCTCAGCTAGCTGGTGGGGGTATGCTATCTCCGAGCACTGGCCTCGGCACATAAGGCGGAAACCGAGAGACACTGAGGCCAGCCAGGAAGCAGGGGTGGTAGAAACCGCGATTGAAAGTAGCGTGGAGCAACTGGTAACATCGGTGGGACCGAACACATCCAGAAGTCGAGATTGGGGTGTACGAGTGAAGATCTTTGGACCAGTAAGTCTTTTCTTATGTTATGTGTTGCCTTCCCTGCTCAACTTGTCTGTTCTGTCAGATTCGACGACCAACACGTTTTTGAATAAATGTCACGAACTTCTCAAATGACAGACATACGCAGGCCGTTGAACGGATTTGAAAGCATTATTTGCTTGGATTTAAACACTGTTGCACAAACATATCTGCAATTGAACTTCATATTGTTTGTGGATTGTTCAGTTATCACTTCTGTATGTAAATCTGTGATATTCTATTTGTCAGGCATTCTCTTCTGTAATTCACCAGGGTACTAACTTTTGTAAATTCAATGTGTCCACTCCTGTAATTATAGCTTATTTCCCAAACATATTGTTGGCCCTCTTAATTGGATAAATCAGCCAGCCCAGACTGTACAAGACATAAGTAGGGAATTGAGCAGGTCAATATGTATTGCTGGATTATTTTTGTATGCCCAGAATTTAAGGAGCAATCTGACAACAGAGTTGGGAATGTGACTCTGAGGTTGCTCTTGTTTCTCTTTTAATACCTAAGGGAAATGTCAACTGGTCCATAATTACATTGTTGCAAAAAGCAGAAATATAATTTAATTGAATAAATATTAAGTATTAACATTGAAAATTTTGTACCAAGACTTGGCAATCAAAAAGACTGGAAGAAATGAATGTTAGAGAGGTTAAGTTAAACCAAATGTTTATAGCAAACCTTGGAATCTTGAGAGTACAAAATACTACAAAAAGGTTTTTAGAAAGTGTAAGACTAGTTCTAAATATTAGTGCTGGGGTCTATAGTACTACTACAGTAGGAAATCTCATATGGAATACAGTAGTAAGGAATAAATCTATAAAGGAATAGGATTTCAGCAAAACAAGTGTATTCCCTATGAGATTTTCTACTGTATACTAATACACGATCAATATTGGGGTAAGGCTGGACCTAAATTTAGCTACTATGTGCTCTGATTACATAATAATATTCATTTATAACTGACAATCCATCTGATTCCAGGTTCCTACATACGAGCGTCTAAACCTCTAGGGCAGTGCAGTGCAGGCTGCCTGCAGGTAAAGAAGCAGCCTTTCATCATGGCACCGCCGGACTATCGTGGTCTCTACCTTGCTTCCTACGCTCACCCTCTCATACGAGGATTGCCAGACCTCCTCAGAAGCACTCATGGATCAGTCAGTATCACTGGCTTTGCTCAGGAAGTTGCTAGATGTTTGTAAACGATGGGCTAATCGTGCATTTCCACTTCTGCTAAAACTGTTCTCTGTTATTGGACGATACCTTGGACTGCGACAATTTGGTAGTGAAGTAAATTGCACGAAGAAGAACGATGTCGGTCTCACTGGAATCGGTGATGGCCAAACATCTGAACATAACAATGGCGGAAGCGCTAAAGGTGTTTCGTTTTCGACACCTAACGATCGTGCCGTAATCGTTGCGTGCTCGTCTGTTCCTTCGATGCCTGTTATACCACCTCCGGCGCGTACACATAACCATTTCAGATCGATCGATACATCCGCCTCGTTTCCTAGGCCTAGGTCACCAACGCTCTGCAACGCACCTGGAATTTTGTCTGAAAACGACGAAGAGGCTTATTGCTTATCGCCGTTGGAAGCGATAGAAGAAAAGTCCTTTAGGGAAGGTTCTATCGCGGATGGCCGTTTATTTGCAGAACCTGGTGGATATACTGCTTCACCGACCGAATCACAGTCGAAGCCCCTAAAGACTATTGCGCCATCATTGAGATCACGGTACGATCGGAACATTGCTATGTTCGTGCTTTTTGTTAGTTAGGTTATTCCAATATTGCTCATTGCGGAACAGAAATAGTAAAGAAGGACCTTGGGTATTCGGGCCTCTGGCAACATTTAACGTGTATAAGTGAGCACTTTTAACATTTACTTTTAAAGAAAAGACGATTTACTGTATCCGTCACAGGAACCGCGACGTTTCTCGATGGAAGCATTACGTCCATCCAGAGGGGCCACCGTACTACCTGTTGGGAAAGTGTGGTGGACGCATCTTTTCCCATTTGACAGAAGCAGACCTACAGAACAGTGCCGTTCTAGAAGAGGTTGAGGCCTTTGTGTGTGCAGTCGAAAGGCATGCCACGAATTTCAATTGGGGTCGAGATATCCCAGAAAATATTGAAGTTGTTCTCGAGATTGAAAACGATGCATGGAGCTATTACATGGTTGACTTGGAACAACGTTGTGTCTTCTGGCTTCACGATTACGATATGACCGATGCATTGGGAGAAAGTTTTGGCGTAGAATCATTAGATCATTTTCGTAAGTCCGTGTTTCCGTCCTCGAAGGATAAATTACATAACCACCGCCTGCGGTCAGGTCACCAGCTCGATTTTGAGTTTTGGCAACATATCGAATACTTCCCGAACCACCGCAAACTTTATCCCGATATTTTCAATGAAGTGATGGGAATTCTCAATTACTGGAGAATTGGTATGTTTCAGGAATTTCGAAATTAGTCCTGCTAACAAGGCGGAGCACTCTAGATGTCAAGTCTTCTGCCGATTCTGCTGCACCATACGACGCCGACGACCTTAACACACTCGTAGTATCAGTCAAGCATCTACGCAGTACGTATTAAATCGTTGCTTTACCAATGTTAAGTGTTGAATTGCACCCCCGTTTTAGCTGTCTACGACTCTGGTGACTGCGCTTATGCGATTGCAAGTGTTGGTGAGGTTTTGTCTTCTTTATGAGATTTATTGTCGTTAATTCTGGTGACACAGCGCGCATAATGGGTCTTACTTGTCCGTATAAGGGTCACAGCGTATATGGGACACTGATTAATAGCTGTTTAGGTAATGAACGTCAACTGAACTTTTATGGTTTCAATGGCGCTCGCATTTCAGTATGGCAAAGTGTACGAGGGAGTAATCCGAAGAAGCGCTCGATACTTATCAATTCTCTGTCTCCTTTGCTATTCTATGCACCGGACACCCATCTGTCGGGTGAATAAATCATTCTGATCTGCTTTCAACCCTCATTAATTGCAATTAGGTCTGGAAAAATTATGGGTTGATGGAGTGATAAGGGATCGCAGGTGGAAGAAGTACCAGGTATGAAGCAGATTGTTATGCAGCAGATATTGCTTACCCATTCTGATTTCATTGGATGCGTTCGTCTTTATTGTTTTGGTACTTCCGATTATCCGTGACAGTACAAGCTTGAGAGAGACTGGGAATCATTCGTACTTACGGTTAGTCCGAAGGCTTTTTTCTATGCGCTCGAGGCTCAATAGTTCCCAGTCGACTGTGCTGCTAAACGCAAACGTTGCACTTCTCAGCTCGCCCATTATTTATTCGAATGGAGACACGGGATTATGGGCATCACCCGCTGCCGTTGCAAGCCAAGTATCTATAGTTGCCAGTATTGCAAGCATTGTCATTGGCCTCCTCCTCGTGCGGCAAATTCGAATAAGCAGTAAAGACATTGAAATTACAGCATCAGATACCGTGCGTATTTGCCCAATGCCCTTGTAGCCTCATCGGAATAACGTGTTTCTGCACAGATAAGATATCTCAGTAATAGAAAACATGAACAACTCGGACTCGAGACAATAGCAATCCAATATAGTCTGCCTTACGCTCTGCTTATGTGGGGGTATGTATTCCTCTATTATGTCTCTTATTCAACTTTTTTTTGCTCAACTCACTTCCACGTCTAGCGTGATAACTTTCCTGACTTCGATTGCCATCGCTTGCTTTTTCAGAGTCAATGGTACGCCAGACATAGTCGAGCAAATGATTTATGCTGTATCGTGGTTCTTTGCTATTCCCCTCATCCTCTGGACTGTGCTTACTGGCTGGGAAACAAACAATCAAGCGCACTGGACTGAGTTACTCTCAGCTAGTTGGTGGAAATCGGCCATCTACAAGCACTGGAAGGGCAACTTGTCCTGGCCACGACGCACGGCACAGAAATCGGAAGACATTGAGGCCGACCAGGAAACAACGACAGAAGAAGAGACTGCGGCTGATTGCGGCCCGGAGCAAGCGGAGGGCCTTGGGGGACCGAAAGTTCCTGGTCATCGAAATTGGCGTATACGAGTGAAGAACTTTGGACCAGTACGTGCTTGCTTTTTTAACTATATAATACTTTCCCTTGGCTGACTTGTGCCGGTAGGTTCGACGATTGACGTTCAACAGCTTTATGCGATCATAAATGAGTATCACGATCTCCCTGGCCGATGCATGTATGCTGAACCAATGGATAGTCTTGAAATTATTACTTGTTTGGATATCGGACATCGAACATCGTTGCCCGAACATATACACAAGCAGTCATGCTGCTTTGGATCTTGGTTTTCATCACCTCTGCCTGTAAATTCACGAAACTACAGATTTCTTGTTGGGTGTTCACAATTGTGATTCACCAAAGTTGTAGACATCTGCACTTTCATGGTAAATTACATGTATGCTCTTCTGTAATTATAGTTTGTATCCCAGTCATGCCCTCAGCTTTCTCGTTTGCATGAATAAGTTAACTTTGATTACGCAAGTCGACGACATATGCGATGCATTGGGCAGTTGGATCGCTGAATTGCCTTCGCGTGCCTAAGTTTTGGGGAACAGCAGCCCAACTATGTACTACAAAATAGGAAACGTGAATCGAAGTTAGCCCTCACTCTCCTAGCATACCCGAGGGGAATAAAATTTGGTTTTATATTTACATTGGCGAAAAATCGAATAAATATTAAGCGTGAACATGAATAACGTGTAATTATCAACAATGAATCGAGAGTTCGTAACGAGATTAGGTTGCGCAAAAAAAGAAAAGGTATAATGTCAGGGGTATTGAGGTAAATCAGGTTCGTTAGAAAGCCCTAGGGTCCGTGAATAAAAGTCCAAACACAACATGAAGAAATCGTGAAGAGCATAAGAAGAATTCCAGATGTTGACGTCTAAATACCATAGTCCCTGAAAATAGCGTCCTCGTTAGAGGTTCGGAGGAGCTCTCTGCCGATATCTTCACCACGCTGGATCCCATGCACGGACTGCAAATGCCTCAAAAGAGCATCCTTTCGTGCAAACTTTCCATAGCAGAGTTCACCGTTGGTCTCTAGAAAAGCAGAATATAAAATAGATCGATTTTGGGGGAAAAGCCATTAGATTAGAACGTGCTATTTAGCGCGGATATACACGGAATTCAAAAACACGTACTCAGCATACCCGGGCACATCCACTCAGATTTATACTCGGGATGTGTCTCGAGGTGACGCTTGAACGTGCGCGTCTCCTTCCATTCTTGATTGGATCGTTTGCAGCCTGGATAACGGCACTTGTATACCCTACCTTCCTTACTGCCGCTCTCTTCCCTATGGAGAGGTTCAGATCTGTGTTGATTCGCTTTGACAGCCTGGTGCTTCCGCTCGTACGGCTTGCTAGTCCGGTTGACTTTGGACGCTGGGGTACGAAACGGGCCGTGCATTGGCGCCTGGAATGCCATAAAGTCCTGGCCGATCATATTCTCGTGCATTAACACAGGAGGAGGAGCTGGAAGGGCGTATTGTTCTTGATGTACATCCAGAGGAGGGAAGAGCAGACCGGGATGCGGCAGATCAGAGGCGATGGGCCGTGAAAAGGCCTTGCTATCGAGACCGAATACATTCTGTGCGAAGACGGCGTTGGCTGCAATACCCAGTCCAGTGGCTCCAGGTATGGTAGGCTCCTTTTCCCAGTCTGACTCGTCAGGGCAGTAGATGCTGCTGTTGGAAGGCGATAGCGCGGGCGTCGGCATGCGTGAACTAAGCGTACTCGGAGCAGGATGCCGCTCTGCGGTAACAAAGGCAGGAGTGGCAAATTTTGAATGCGGATAGACTGTTGGTAAATAGTCTCCGGCCTTGACAGTTGGTCCGGTCACTGAACAATGCACGCCTTCGGCTTGAGCAAACGGAATCACTTTCATCAACGGGCTCGATTCGACTTCCTCGAAGATCTCATCCAGGTCCAAAGCATTACGAACATGGCGTGGTGCGTGCTGTACAATTGGTTGAGCCACTACAGTTTCAGCTTCCGTTTGCGGGGCGGAGCCGATCGACGACGAAACTCCTGGTACATAGGCATTCTTCGGGATAGCGCCTTTCGCAAACGCGCGCTCTTCCTCTATCGACACATCCCAGGCGAACTTATTCCACTGCGACTCTTCGAGCACCCAGCGCTCGATATCATGGGTATAACACTCCGGGATCTCCCTACAAAGGCTTGACGACGTAGGGACAGAGCCAGCTGTTCCCGTGGCGCCCGCGCACAGATTGTATGACGTCAAGAAGTCCATAGATATAAGATTTGGAACAGAGGGAGCCCGGAGTACGAGATGGTATTAAAAGGGGAGAAAGGAAAGGGGAGAGAGTAAAAGGCACGAAAGAAGAAACGAAACCAGAAGAAAGGAGAGGAATAGCGATACGTGCATTCACTGCGACCTTATATATGTTAAGGAGCGGAGAGGATAATAGTCTTTCTAAGGAATGCTTTCATGGGCTCTTTCAGAACGGAGCACGGCACAGCAACCAGAAATTCTTCGTTCCCCAACATGTCCTTTCTCAGAATCATCAAGCATCATCAGATTAGCCATACTGTCATTGAGAGCATCCAAGTTGATAGGGAAAGAAAGAAAGAAGACCGACATAGGGATTCATACAAGATCGAGCCTCCAGAGATGACAGACTTTACGTATCCCAGCTACCAAGAAAAAGAAGGGTAGATTTCGTGCCTTCCGGAATAAGAGCACATTTGTCATTGCTGCTCGTAGAGATGGACAACCAGGGAGCACCGCCGCGACGCCCCCAAGGCCTAGAAAGCACAGCATCCTGTAATGATAAATGAATCTCTGTAGATTTGCCAGGAAAAGGATAACGTCAAAGGATAAGTAGTTGGACAGATTAGTCATTCGGCAATCCCCTTTCAAGCTCAATCCCTAATGGCAATTCGAATTACTTTCATGGCAGCGATTGAAATGGCTGATAATATTAAAGGTAATGATTCATGAATAAGTACATGAAGACAATTAAACGAATTATGTACAGTTAATGAGATTGATGGAGCACTCGGATCATTACGGAGCTTCAATGCTATCAGCAATGTTGCGGCCGAAGATCTCAACTACGAGTATGTTGGCCCAAGCACAGTACTTATTAGGGATGGGGGAGAGGAAGCATGTCAAGTTCCGTGGAATAATTAAGAAGTCTTACGGGTGATTGGCGTTGACATAGGAGAATCCAGAGTCCACTGTATCATTATCAAAGAATAGGGCATGATTGACGTCAATATACATATTGCATTTTCTCCTCCTCGGTCCACTTTGTAAGGTCGTAGTACGATGGACCTGATGAGGCTTTTGGTTTATACCTGCACAATGCACGGAGTCAGTAAGGCGTGTTGAGAGCGTTGAGAAAGAGCTTACGTCAACAGCCCCTTCATAGCCGGTTTCAAGCGAAACGTTGGATCTTGGAAATTGGCATCCTGAGCATCGGCATTGCCATACCAAACTGTTTGCCCGCCTTCGACACTGCGATCCTCACCCTCTTCTTCATCATCTTCATCATCATCTTCATCTTCATCTTCGTCTTCTTCACACTTCTTCTCATCTATGTCATCGTCTCTCTTCCTTCTTTCCGCCTCACTGAGCCCCTTTACGAATTCTATGTACGCTTTTCTATGTGCGTCATAAATGTGCTCTCGTTCCGCCTGAGTGCGTTCTCCAAACAATTTCTTGCCATATCCCTTTAAAACCTTGTGATAGCAAGTATCGAGGGTTTCCCACCAAGCCTCGGCAAACTCTGTCATCTCCTTCAGAGAATCCTCGAGTCCTGGTATGGTTTCCTCACTAAGTTGTCCCGCGGCCTCGAGTTCCCGAAGAGTAGCTATAAGGAATGCGCCGAATGCCTGTTCCGTAGCCCTGACATGTTCGCCGTCATCAATGCCTGGCACGGAACGTTATCAATGTACTGTACTCCCTAGCTGAGAAGACAAAGGAAAATTACCTACAAAGCCATCCGGTGAGCATCTCCTTGAATTTCGCGAGCGCATCCAAAGCATGCCAAGCAACAAGCCATTTTTTCTTGGACACATATTCGTGAATAGTGTACAGTGTTTCATCAATAAGTTCTAGGACACCATAACCGAAGAAGTCTAAAGGGAATGCGCTATGACAAAGTCTGAGAGTACGTTTGACATTTGAGCTCACCTTCGTAGACATACATGTCGTGCATGCCTGGATCCCGATCTTTGGCCTTCTCCAGCAACTTGACCAGACGTGCGAATGCATCTTTATGAATTACCACCCCATCCAGGGTAAAAGTATAGTTCTCAGGAAGAACAAACTAAATTTTACTTGAACTGAGCATCAAATCGGTTAGGATTCGACAATATCAACTCACGACGTCTGAGTCTGATGGCATAGTGCTGGTAGTGATGGTTGAGTTTGGAGTTGCAATAAGCGCGCCCCTCTATTTCGACACTTATGCTTTATTGACACTCGCGTATCGGAGTTTACACCGGAGTTTACATGCTAGTGGCTCCTCTCAATCGCGTACAGCTTTCCTGATCATTATCAATAATGCTTCGAAAATAGTTAAATAGATTACAATGATTAGCCTTTCCAAATACATACTTGAGGCAGTCGATAGAACTCACATAAATCAAATACACTTTCATGAAATTAGATAGAGTATGCGGATCATTACGAAGTTTCAATGCTATCAGTAATGTTACGGTTGGAGATCTCAACTACGAGGATATTGGACCAAACGCAGTGGTTATTTGGGGAAATGGTGGGTCAAGGGCTGTGGAGTAATCTAAAAGAATTATGAGATAATGGCATTGGAAAGGGACAAACTAGAGTCCATTGCGTGATTATCCGAGAACTTGCATCCATCGTGATCGACGATTAATATGATATCCCTTTTTCTCCTTCTCGGTCAACTTTATGAGATTGTAGTACGACGAATCTGACGAGTTATCGTGTGCATGCCTGTAGAGATGCACAACAAGTTCAGAAAGTACGGTAGAGAGCATTGAGAAACGGCTTACTCCAACACTTCCTTCAAACCACGATCTAAATCGAATGTTCGATGTTGGAAGTTGGCATCCTGAACATCAGCATTGCCGTACCAAGCTGTTTCCTTGCCTTCTGTACTGCGAATATCATTGTCTTTGCCGACTTCTACCTCTCGTTTCTCATCTATCTTGTCACCTCTCTTCCTTCTTTCCACCTCGCTGAGTCCCTTTACAAATTCCACATACGCCCTTCTGTGTACCTGAAGGATGCGTCTCCTGTGCGCCCTCCAAACAGTTTCTTGCCGTATCCCTTTAAAACCTTATGACAGCAGGTGTCAAGGGTGTCCCACCAATGCTCGGCAAACTCTGTCATATCAATTAGAGAACTCTCAAGTTCTGGTATGACTTCTTCATTGAGCAAACCCGCCGCCTCAAGTCCCCGGAGAGTGGAGACAACGAGTGCACCAAAGAACTGTTCTGTAGCTCTGACGTGGTCACCATCGTCAACATCTAGCATTAAACATTAGTATACTCCCTCGATGAGAAAGCAGAAGGAAATTCACATACTAAGCCAATCGTCACACATCTCCTTGAATTTCGCAAGCCCATCCAAAGCATGCCATGCAACAAGCCATTTCCTCTTGTAGACATATATGTTAATAGCGTGCAACGTTTTATCGATAAGTTCAAGGACTTCATAACCAAAGAAGTCTATGAGGGATGGGTCATTAGAACGTGCGAGCGCATGTCTATCATTTGAGCTCACCAGTATAGGTACGCATGTTCCGCGCGCCCAGGTCCCGATCTTTAGCCTTCTCCAACAGCTTGACTAGACGCACGAATGCAGCATCATGAATTAAGACTCCTCCTGGGGTGAAAGTGTAGTTTTCAGGTGGAACAAACTAAAATTTACCCTGAATGGGCATCAGTTTTTTCTGAGCTTTAATGCTGTATACTCACGGTATCTGGGTCAGGTGGCATGATAGAGGTGGTGGTGGTTGGGTTGGAACTGCAGCACGCGAGCCATTACTTTTTCAGCCGTGCTACGTAACATAGAGACACTCGCGAATCGGAGTTTACGGCGGAGTTTGCACGAAATGGCGCGTCCATATCGCGTGAGACACTCAGCAATGCTTCGAAAACAGCTATAGTTATGACAACGTCAACACAAGATAAAGGCATTGTGAGTTATCATGGGACTACATGGAAGACTGGACTTCCAAACTTACAAGATAATAAGGATACTTTACTGTATTCTGAGCAAATTTGGGCATTGCATGTGTGTCCTACTACTGCACCATTGCAAATATGCATGTTGTGTGTGTCAGGACCACTGACGAGATGGGTGTTGAGATCACAGTCTTTACCCCTGGGGGTCCTACTTTCGGTTGTGCGAAACGGGCATTCCCACGGTCCTCAGAAAGGACTGTCGATCCATTAGGTGAGTGTAAGTAGTGTCCCCAGTAGAGTAGAAGTTTTGCAAGAGTTACTCTACAATACACACTGACAGTAAAATAAGAAAAAAATAAATTTAATAAATTTAATATTCTGAAGAAACTTTTGTCAGAGGGATTTGTCTTATAAATAAGAACTGAATGAGGTACAATAGAAATACTAAAAAAATACTACTTAAATCAGCTATATACAAACTAATATTTTTTTTTAGCTAATTTCCCTCTGACAAGTTGTAGAGAATGAATTTGAACAAATTATCAAGTAGTTTTTAATGTGATAACTGTACTTTGTGTCAAGAAGTAACATTAAGAGAATTCCTTGTTCATACAAAAGTTGATACGCGTCTCACAGTTTTTATTCAGACCTTGGGTGTAGATCATTGACTGTATACAACTTGTGTAGACAAATAAAATCAACGCTTATCTTTTTTGTTGATTGCACCACTTTATTATATTGAATATGATATAATATTACTACTCATATAAATTTTTGAGGCATAATTAACATACTGTATTTTTTACACTGAATACATGTGCGGGGACAATGTCACCACTATATTTCATCTAAAAAAGGCAAGATCGGCGGCGGAGTCCAAAATCCCATGGACGCGCGTCACTTGGGAAAGTAGGACCCCCATTACCCCCAGAGCAAGCAAGAATTAATGAGAGATGGAGATCTAGAACTATGACCCATCCAGAAAGGGAAGGCACGCTGACGTGAGCAAATTGACGATAACGACTCAGCGTCTGATTTTGAAGTCTGAATAACTTTTTACTCGGAGCGCTTGCTATGAAGTGCGATTATTTCAATCTTTGCAACGTGGGCAGATGGCATGTTCTCCCGCGATAAGCTTGGGTTATTGTATAATTCTCACCCGTTTCCGGTTTATCCAGCACGTCGCCAACGTGGACTTAGACGGCGCCTGCAGCTCCCCGTTTGCTATCAAGTTTCCCATCATCAAATGGGCTGTCAGAGTCAGGACAAAGCATTTAACGATATGTACAGACGAAACATCACGACAAAAGTGCTACTCGGGTCAATTCTGACAGATAGACACGAAGAGCGTGTGCGTTAGGTGGATGCGGACAGCAAAGCGCGCGATGTCCGATGACGCCGCCGCCCGCGCAAATCGTTCTACTGATCCTCGTCGCGCGGGGGACGATTATTTTGGCGACTGCCACGCATACGCGCGTGAGCGGTCCGCGCCCGACTTCTCGCGCAGATGCGGTGGACTTATTGCAGCCTAAATGGGCTTCTTGGACTCAGGCTTCCCGCTGTTCCGGCTAATATTCATTCGTTCGAAGCTGCTTCTATTGAACTAGCCGCCTCCCTCTGGTATCGATGATCAAATTCGGGTGTTGGCTCTGTGCCTCGTACAGGCATTAGATCTAGTACTTATACGTTACCTGTGCCTGTCCAACTCGCTGCGTCCTTCTCATGGTCTTCTGCTTGCCAGTTCACAATAGTCCGCTATGCGTCGGTCGTCAAACGTCCCTCTCTTAATCGCTCTACGTCGGCGTGCTCGCACAACTGCACTATGCTTCGTGGTTCTGATCATTATCACCATCTCGTTGTTCAAGGGACACTCTTCCGATCTCTCGGTTTATGAAGAAGCAGGAAGCAACAACGCTGGTCGAGTATCGAGATTTCTCGAGGTCGTTACTCCTTGGACACGAGAAAGGCCTGTATATACATCTCCACATCCAGCAGTAGACCCGGAGGCTACGGGGATCGACAAGATCCCGGAGGTACCACCCACGCTACAAGAGAACGACGAAGATGCCTTCTCCGGCACCGATGCCGTTGATTCCGCCGCTGATCCGGAACAAAATGTCCCAAAACATACTTGGGACGGAAATGGTCTGCTAGTCGTGAATCCTAATGCCCCGCATCCAATATACGAACTGGTTCATCGTGCAGAAGCTCAATGGAACGAGAAGCAGAAACGAGCGAGCAAAACGATTGAACAGGCCGTAAAGGAGTATAAGCGGAGATACAAGCGTTCGCCACCAAAAGGGTTTGATCACTGGTAAGTTGTGCGCGAGAGAAGAATCTTTTGTCTCATGAAAAGATCTTCCTTATTGTAGGTGGAATTATGTACAAAAGCACAACGTACACCTCCCGGACGAATACGACCAGATCTACCGCGATCTTGAACCCTACTGGGGCATCGATCCGCACGATCTCCAAGCAGCTCAGGCAGAAATAGAGGCAACAAGCGATACTTTCACGCTGGGAAAACCCACAGAAAATGATGCCGTCTCGCTGGTGAACATGACAGTCAGTGAAGCGAGGAAAAACCGGATTAGTGACTACTTGTCGTGGGGCGCCAAACCACAGTTGGACATTCTAAATGATGTTTACCGCTATATCCCACCGTTTCGAGCCACCTTCAGCCCTCATGACGGTCCAAGTGAACTGGTGGACTGGACTTGGCGTAAGGCTGCAATAGACGCTGCCAGGAATGGCACTTGTCAGTGATTTCGATTCGTTTTTCTTCTAACCGGGAATTTGATGTGACGGTTCCTATAGATCTGAAACCTGAAGGCCTGCCACAACAAGATAGATCCGGTTGGTCTGGCGCATGTCCACCTGATTCTCCTCTTTACCTCAACCCTCCGAGACGCGATGAAGAACCTACACCACAAACACCGAAAACATTCATACACGACCATCGCGCTTCAATGGATCCATGCTACCACCCACAACACGTCCTAACACACGGAACCTTCCTCACACACGGCACGGGTCCGAACCCAAAACGCTTTCCAGCTCCTTTACTAAGTAACTGTGCGAGTGCACTACACGGTGACATCCGCGCCACGTCAATGCAGCAGGCATCAGAATTCGCCATCGATGATCCACGTTGGGACGATAAAGAGGATGATCGGTTGTTTTGGCGTGGAACGCCGACAGGCATGTGGCACCATAGCGGTGTCAATTGGCGTTCGAGCCAGCGTGTGAGGCTTGTCAACCTAACTGGTTCTGAATCTAGCACGGGTCAGATACTTAATACTGGATCGTCCGACTTTGCGTACGTAACGTACTTAAATCCTGACGTGTCGCCCGGTGAACCTGTTGGCGAACCTGCATGGCATACGCGTCGAAAGGCGAACAATGCGCTTATGGACGTGAGCTTCTCAGGTCCTTTGACGGGATGTGAAGCAGGAGCTGTATGTGATGAGATGCAGAGTGAACTCACCTGGGGTCAGAGAGTCGAAGCAGGTGTGCACGGAGCTGGAAGGTATAAATATCTACTTGACGTCGACGGCAACGGATGGAGCTCGCGATTTCGAAGACTCATGAGCTCACATGCACTCGTTTTCAAGTCGACGGTCTTTCCCGAGTGGTGGACGGATCGTGCACAGCCCTGGGTGCATTACGTTCCAGTCCAGCTAGACTACTCGGATTTGTATGACTCACTTGTGTTCTTTGGTGGTGGGCCGGAGGGCGAAGGCGCACACGAAGAGATGGCACGTAAGATTGCAAGTGCAGGCCGTGAATGGGTAGAGAAGTTCTGGAGGAAGGAAGATGTCACCGCATACATGTTTAGGTCCGTTTCTTCCTCTCGTTTTGAGTTGTTGACTATGGAATAATTATAACGATGCATTGAACGACAGATTATGGCTCGAATATGCCCGCGTCATGAGCTTGGATCGAGATATCATGAATTTCCATCTTTCATAAAATAATCTAGTCTTTCCGGTTTATTTTTCTTGTTTTGCGTCTCGAGCTTTGCAATAAGTCTTGGGTCATGTATTTGTAGCCCATAGCACCTCTAGTTTATAACATAGTTATAATTCTACTTAGACGTGGAAAGTCGATTCTCTGTTTTTGTATGCTAATAACTCGGACGCTTTGATGTGTCTTTGGTATGAGATGGATCTATTTGGCTCAATGATACACTGCATCCGACTTTCCCCACAATGAACTTCAGTCTCGCAGATTCTTGCGACTCAATAAATTTCCTGGAACTAGACCATGATAAAATCTATTGGCCTAATCTAACTGATGAATAAGACGTCTATGGCAATTCTACTTCCACACTTTGACTTGACACAGCCTCTACACCTTTTCGTCTCCGCTTCTCTACCTTCTCTGCCTTTCTCCGTCGTTTCTCCGCTTTTGCGTCTGCGCCCGATTTGTGTTCTGCGGTGCCCTCCGCAAGTACATCCTCTTCGACAAGTGATTCGCGTTTCTTCGTTTCCTTGTTTCGCTTCCGGTCCTCCTTCCTACTAGCGTCCACAGAAGTACCAGTCCCCAGCTCAACCTCCTGGTCAACATCTCCTTTTCGTTTCTTCTTCGGCTTGCGATCGTCTGCCTGAATATCTTCAGTCTCTGTAACAATGCCAGTTCGCTTTCGTTTTCGCTCCTTTGAATGCCTTGTGCCGCTAGGCGTTGTTGGTTGAAGTTCCTTCTCTTTGCCCTTATCCTTTCGTTTTGTCTTTAACTTCGCCTTTTCGTTAACATTCTTATCCTTCTCCCTCATCTCCGTCCCCTCTGTATCTCTCTTCTTCGCCTTCTTCTCTTCTTTCTCCAAATTCTTTCTCTTCTTCTCCTGTCTCTCAAAACTTTGTCCTTGTCCATCTGCCATAATATCTTCGCAAGTAGGCTGAGTTACTTCATCAATAGAGCTTGCTTCCAGAGTAACAGGTGCAATTAATGTCGATTTGACTTCATTAATCTCTTCCACCGTGAAATTAGAATCCGGGCCTAAAACTGGTCCACGGAAGAATCGAGAGTAAAGGTTTCTCCTTGCTGCCTCTCGTTTTGCTCGTGCCATAAGACTCATAGACGGAATGTTTGTGGATGAGGATGCTTCCGCACATGGAGTTGACGAGCCAGAGGAGGACGCTGGAGTACCAGAAACCGGTCGCTTATTTGATAGAATTCCTGTGCTTGTGCGTGATAAAGTAGGTAGAGCAGGGGTAGATGTGGAAGGTTCCTTCACATAAATAGAGAATTGATTAGGGAAGATTGTCACGACGGAAATTTATTATATGCTCACGGAGTCACTGGAGTCGTCTTCATCTTTATGGACCTTGACTTGTATTGTATTCGCTGCTACAGTGAAGAGGCTATTTGAGCAAAATTAATTAATTGTCGAACAGATTTCTGCGCGAGAAAGTGGGGACATACTGATCCCAGAACGGGAATGCCTCGTCTCTGTCCTTCCCGAGACCAGAAAGCGTTTTCTTCTGCGGAATCGCCAAAGGTCGAGAAATTGAGCCTTGTCTCAAACCAGAGCCTTTTCCAGACCATCCTTGAGCGACGAGATACGAATGACCATCAAGTGGCATTCTATCTCAAAAAGAGTTACAGAAAGTTGTTGTGGACGGAAGCAACAAGGTTTTTGCTGCTCAATAATTTGAATGGAAATTTGGTGATGATGCCGTCACTGATCGACGGTCACGCGCAAACTTGCGATGCGACTTGCTTTCTTTCCACCACATCTAGCCATTCCGACACACACAACGACCGAGCGCAGAAGACGCTCGTCGACAACCGACTAAATAGTAGGGAATTTCTTCTCTCACACCTATGGAAATGACGTACACAGCGCTCGCAAAGTCGCTTGGTATCCCATTAAAATCCACCTCATCTTCCACTTCGACCACTTCTATGAGTCCAGTGTCTACCTCCGTGCAGGCGTTGGCTTCTATTTCTACAGCTTCTACTTCCGCGAAAGTCGAACAAGACAAAGACTCAAAGGATGTGGTAATGCACGAGGAGGAGGAGAGGAATTATGAGGGGGAGAAGGAGGACAAACCAGAGAAAGTCGAGACAACTTCTAAACCACTACCCCCGGCTCGGAAAGACTCTACGCCTCCTCACGTGGAGACGATGCAGGATTCGAAAGCTGACGGCGGGGATGAAATGGATATGGACGTAGAGTCAGATGCAGATGCAGACGGAGAACTGGACGCAGAAGGAGAGTCGGATATCGCTTCGTCTCGTCCGTCTCCAGGCCCAATCCCTCCATTGGACAGTTCTCAGGAAGGGAATTTGATTGAATCGCAGACCACCCAAGCAACTAGTGTCTCGCAAAGCAGTGATGCTGACGTAGTCGTTGATTCAGCGGACGCACAGTCGAAGCCGCAGCCTGTCGATCGAGAACTCAGTATGTGGCCAATATTCTTTCTTTAATCTGCCCCGTCTCTTTCACATGAATGCTGAAAGCACTGATTTTGCGCAGTGACAGATACACAGTTAGATCAAGCCAAAGTCCTCGTGCTCGACCTTCTCGGATGGGGTGTGCCACCGGAGTACCTCCTCCAGCGTGGCATCTCACATGCTCTCCTCTATACCGTCTTCACCGATTTGCGATTACGCCTTCCTGATAGTATCATCGAAGATTGCAACAGACTCGTCGCCGCACAGTCATAACATTAGGCGAAGACGCGTGGACTGGATTTTCGGACGGATGTTCCCATCCTTTCTCCGGCGAACTTATAGCTTATAGTATCACTTTCTTGGCCTCTTCGCTTTCGTTGTTCCTCCAGTGTCTTTTTATGCATTTGTGGGGACATATACTTGACATGCATTTCACAACACGCTGCTTTTTCATTTTACTGGTATTTAATCCGCTCTGGATTTTAGACACTGTATTTCTACGCATTTTCACGACAGAACTGCCGTTGTACCATGTCTATGCTTTGACTCCCGATTAATATTGTGTGTGTCTCGGAGTCGACGTGTAATCGACTTTAAATCATGAGTGATCCGGTGTCAGAATGTGCTTGAACTATATATTGTACAATTGTGTTGAATTTCATACACAGATACTTTTAGCCAGTGACAGCATTTACAGTAAGCCTGTGTGCTGCTTCAATGAAAAAATGACAGTGCCTAAGTCAGAATCGAGAAATAGGAATCTGATTTCATCCAGATGACATGGAACCTAGCTCGATCGTGCCAGCGGGGTTGTTGTACGATTTTGCTGCTGTTTCTGCGTTCCTACTCGCTCTGGTTCCTGACATGTTTCTGGTAGGTCTGATTCAAGTAGCTCCTTCCACCTAGGTAATCCTACCACCCCCGGAAGTTTATCCCAGATACCATGCCGATGAGACTCGACGTCTCTCTGAAACGTATACTTGCAAAGCGAACAAAGAGGCATGTCTCTCTGCTCTAAGTACTGCACGGTCTGTAACATCCAACGGAGAGGTCCTGTACGAGTATACCACGACCTAGATGCACGTGAAGCTAACCTGGCGAAAGTATGTGAACAGGGATCTAGGCCTTCGACTTCTGGCGGTCGGTCTTGATCGTGATTGAAAGGACGTGATGGATCTTCTTCTCGTCTCCATCGACAATCGCGATGTGAACGTCGTTCGCCGCAGAAGTGACGGACGTAGTCGAGGACGAGCTCGATACGATGCTGATACATGTGTGTATAGTTCGTGATGTCCTCAATAGAAAGCGTTGAAGCCGGTTTAGGAAGTCCCGTGCGTGATTCAACAAGGAGCTTCGGGTGGGAACCTTGTAGAAGGTCGGAAAACGGGTATACAGATAGGAAGTAAATCGCTGAGGGTATTACAATGCATACGTTCGTCTCTCGGGCAAGGTTGAGCACATGAACAGGATGAACGTAGGGATAAGTGAACTCTCCAGGGCCTACAGGGGCCTGGAGTGCTCGGTCAACCATCGCGTCGTGACCATCCAACATATACGACCAGGTCTGTGCAAGCGCTTCAATAGCTTGCTTTCGTAAATGCGCAATAAAGTATTTCGTCGAAAGCCGTAGTATAGATGCAAGAAAGAAGAAATCTTCAACATCTCGGTTATAAAAGGTCCTAAAGCCACGCTCAGCCCATGTAACCTCTTAAAGGACCATTAAGACTCAAATAAATACTCACACTCCATCATAGATCGCCATTAGCAAATTCGACAGTTCCACAGGCAAGTCATACATTCGTACGGTTTCCACTTTCTCTACATCATTTGAAGTCAATGGCGAAGGCTGAGGCAAAGCAAGCATATCCTTAAAGATCTCGGACTGTCGAGCAAGTACACCGCGATGGATTTTGAAGCAGACATTTCCATCGGCCTGGAGAATAAGATTTCCGTCGTCGAACCAAGGCTCTCCTTGCTGAGGCATTTCTGTCATCGACATGGTGGAGATGAGCAGCAGGAAACAAAGACGAAGTCAGCATTCAGACGCGCGACGCGTAGATCCACAAAAATACTTGAATGAGTCAAACGGAAAGAATCTTGATCTGTTGCTAGTTGGTAATTATAATTCTACATTTATAATAATAATACCATTTATTAGCATTAAGCCTGTTTAATTTACACAAATGACAAAGATTCTCAGGAGGTTGAACACATTGCTTTTTTCCAGTCTGGATGTCTTGTTATGTCTGAATTTCTATTACATACTTCTTTTAACAAGTTTTTTGCCTTTCTTTCAATATAATAAATGTTCTATTATGAAAGGAAGAAACTATATTGTACTGACTTGAAGTAGCTGAAAGAATTTCAAACAGAATGCTACACTGTCTTTGCTGAATATAAGTATGTTGACTGTAAGACTTTTATTAACTACTTTAACTGTGTGTTAATTAGGTACAGACAAACACACAAGCAAGATCTTCCCCCTTTCAATCAGCATAATAGACTGAAGGTAATGTATAATGTTAGAGTGGGTAAGGAAGTGGAAAAAAAATAGAAAATAAAAAAAGTCAAGGAACCAAGTTCTAATTCCCTGGCCGGGAGTCGAACCCGGGCCGGCCCGGTACACATCTGAAAATGCAGAATAGTGAAAGCGGGCAATCCTAGCCGTTGGACCACCAAGGACTTGTAGTGCAAACTTCAATGATCTCTTTCCTTGTAAATTCCTACGACGGGATCATTCTTAACTTTCTTGAGCTGCATCTACTTGTCCTTACTTCACCACTTAATCGAAAGCACAATGGCTCGAAATTCCCGTTCACGCTCGCCTGCTCGTCGAGAACGTCAGAGATATGCTAATGACGACCGTTATGACTCGGAAGAACGGAGGAAAGATCGATCTAGAAGGCAAAGAGAAGAGGAGGACGAGCGCAATGTACGAAGCGAGAGGTATCGGCGGAGGCGGTACGATGATGACGAGGAAAAATATGGGCGACGTTCAGAGCCTTGGGAACGTGACAGAGACGCAGACAGAGACAGAAGGCGGGGCCGAGACGAGCGGGATCGCGAGTGGGAGGACAAGAAGGACAGGAAACGTGAATACAGAGACCGGGAACGAGAGGACGAGGCTCGAGCAGGTCCCTCAACGTCTCGACGGGATTCAAGACAACCTTCTTCTGTTCGCTCTTATTCTAGGTCGAAATCACCCTCTTCGGACAAGGAGAAAGACAAGGTCAAGCCAAACTTCAACCAGTCCGGGTTGTTGGCGGCAGCCACGAACACAGTTCGGCTCGCAGATGGGACGTCTACGGTGTTAAAGTACAATGAACCTCCGGAAGCTCGTAAACCACCTGTTGGATGGAGATTGTATATTTTTAAAGGCAAGGAACAAACCGGTGCGTGTATTAATGTCTCAATTCGCGAATAACTGCTGATGGCAATTTCTTTTCTTTCATAGACTTGTTACACATCCACCGTCAAAGCTGCTATTTGATTGGGCGGGACAAGGCTGTAGTAGACATCTACATCGAGCATCCCTCCTGCTCGAAACAACATGCCGTCATTCAATGTAAGTAAAATTAAATTGTGTACAAATTGTTCCATGTCTGAAAGTAAACAGACCGGCAAGTGCAGGAGAAGGATGAATTTGGATCGTCCAAGGCGGTGGTAAAGTAGGCCCGAGTCCTATTCGCTATTTGCCCTATTCTAAGCGCACTTTACAGGCCTTTCATCATAGATCTCGAATCGACAAACAATACATTTGTGAATGACGAAGCTATCCCTACATCACGATATTACGAACTAAAGACGGGAGATGGTAGGTTTGCTTGAGCCTGAGTCTTCTACTGGTCGGTTAACTCAGTTGATGATTTCAGTGATCAAATTTGGAATGTCGACTAGGGAATACGTCTTGTTACACGACGAAGTATGAAAAGCTTCCGAAGAGGTGGTAGAACTTTCTCAATCGATTGTCCATAAATAAATATATACAAATTACTTCTCAGCAGTGGTTGGTATGCAGCGTGCGTCAAATACGCCTTGCTTCCAGAGATAAACTAAAGTACTAGAATAGACCGACGTCCGAAAAAAGTCAAGAGAGAAGACTAGAAAAGGAATGTTTACCTCGAGTCCCAAAGAGGGTAAGGAATCAGATGAAGAATACGAGATGTCGGATTCATCCGTAGTAATATAGTCGTCATAAAAACCACGTAAATTGCAGGGCATCTCACGAGCGCCACTACGACCATGTGGAACCTTCAGAATTGCTGCTTCACCACCCCTTTGCATCCACTTGATCGTTGATGCCGTAGCATAGCGTCGCGTCGCGAAAAGAGAGCACCGCAGTATTTACACTCCGCAGTTTTGTTAAGATGCACCGATTCATGGTGCCGTGTCACTGAGCGGTGTCCACCTAAACATTCGTTATGAACTCTACAGCGCCATTTGTTGTCTGCGATCTGTTCATAGTCTCCGCTCTCAAGCGCTACCTTTAGCAACGTATTCCCACTTGATCTGTCCCCTCGTCTAGGAAGCTGCTCAGATTCCACAATCCTGGGTGTATTTGCTTGAATGGTTGCTGATGCACTGGACCTACTTCGCTTGCGGCGTCGATACGAATCAGCTGTAGATACCGTCAACCCCCAATCTTCACCATCCTTGGTGTACGTCGCCGAATACGGCTGCTCGGGCGCACTCAAATCAAGAGGGGGAGGACTCGAATGCTCGTTTTTGATTTTTGACATGTCAGGTCCCGTGATAGATGCGGGGGTATCTAATCGCCTACGCTCCACAGAGCTAGGGCCCGGAATTGGCTGCATATACGTTGCGAGAGTGTTGATCGTTGCCCGTCTGGGCCTGGTCACGTCCGTGCGAAATTCTTCATTTCTCGGTGATGGAGACTCATTACCTCGGTGCTTCTCTAGAACCGCCTCTTTCATCCCGGAAGCATAAGGTTGGGTGCTGACACCCAGGCTCGTCACTGACCTTGCTGAGTATCCGGTATGGACCTTAGCCGGAGGTTCTGACGTTGTGGGCAAACTAGCTAATCTTGCACGTTCCGCTAATCGACTCGAGCTGTATTGCACAACAGAACTCGAAGCGGACGCGGGATTGGGAAGTATAGGTGACACCACCGGCATTTTTTGTAGCGGACGGGCTGCAGGCGGTAGCTTGGGCGGAAATATAGGCTCGTTGAGCCTCCGATCACGAATAGCGGATGTCGACGATTGTGGTCTGTCGTGATCGGAAGCGTATGGACTGTCTATTTCGTCGCCGATGTCATCGATCCCCTCCAAACCACTCGCCTCAGAAGAGAAGGGAGACATCGGAGGCGCCTCGGCGTAAGAACCATCAGTAACGTAGCCATCTGTTATGTTTTCTCGTCGCCTCTTCCCCCAGGCATCGGGTTGCACGTGCTCTTGGTCTTGAGGTGGCTCGATATGTCTCGGAGTAGTGCTGATACTGGCCCTAGAGAGGTAGTCGATAGCTTGAGTCTTCAGAATAATTGCAGAAGCGGTGTACGCACTCGCCAGAAGTTTCTGGATGTGTCGGCCATGAGGGGGCTCTGCATACTCACGCCATTAAATAGAGCTTATTCGGTTAGTAATTTGCACACTGACACCTCGCGAAAAATACGCCGTCTATATCGACTGCGTGGATCGAGCTCATAGTCGGATCTGGAAAGTGATATATGAGCGGGGACAAAAATTCACATGATCCAAAAAGAAACATATACAAATTGAAATATTTGTGCCCTTCGCCAAGATAGTTATCCGCCATCGGTTAGGGGGATTGACAGGTTTTGACGTCCCCGAAATTTGGACTGAGGGAGAGTGGTGAGTGTCGAGAGCGGGAGCAGAAGCGGACATGGCTTCGAGAGTGTATTTCTTTATATACATTCTGGAACGGCACAAGGTTGTCACTGGAGATAGTTTGTGGCCCGACCGTGTACGAGCAGCTGATCGACGAATTAGAAAGGTCCCATGTGGCCACCCTTGGCCACCGGCTAAATGGCAACGTGTTCCAGATACGTACACACCACAACTAAGGGACGCGTCCTGCCATCACTAGCTCGGTCCCCGTTCTGGAGAGTTAGATAGTGCCTATCGCCCCGTCGATATTTTACGCTCGAGAATAATAGAGTTCACCCGTCTTGCGGTAGACCATTTCGAGCGAGCGAGACAGCACAAATTTGAGTTGCAGGAGCCAGAGTGTGGGTCCCGGACATCCGGATCAGATTGCGATCAGCTTTCGACCTCGAGTCGGTGAGAGATACAATCGCTTCCCTGAGATAAAGACAAGGGATGAGAAGATTGGAGAAGTTGCGCATAATCGTTCTCGTATCGGCCGACAAACTCTCCGATCAAAAGTCAGGCAGATGTTACCCCACACCAAAACAAAACGGTGTTCTAATCCGGTAGTGCTAGTGTGTTCTTCCCTTCCTCTCATTTATCGATATTTGTCGTTGTATTCTGCTTTGGCCACACCTGTTGCCCTGTGGACGAGACCAAACCAAACGAATCCTTAACTGCGAAGAACTCATAGGGTTGCCTTTTGTCTGAGCGAAGGAATGGGTATGTATGTATGCCGGGGCGGACGATCCGCTACGTCTGTATTACTTTCCTTTGTTGTCGCTTTCTTTTCACCCAAATGCCGGATGGATCGACTGCAATGTAAAAGTCGCTGATCACGAATGCGCGAAAACACTTTAAACGCCTGTGACGGTCAGTCGGCCATCTGCTTCCGTTTTGACTTGGGCTTCTGAGTGGTTCTGCCGTTCTGTGCAAAGGTTCAGAACTTAAGGTACGTCGGTCCCACTATCCACGCGGAAAACGGAAGCCCGGTTATGATAGTGCGATAAGATTGGTTTCTCGAAGTTGGGTATTCCTAAAAACTGGGTGGTGCAAATGAGGAAAAGGGATGAAAAGGATAGTTCTGACTGATCAGTTATTCCACTTTGTTTCAATTTTAAGAATCCCGTATTTGCTCATGTTTTGTGGCGGCGCAATGATCGCATTGATGTCTTCAAAGTTCAAACGCGACTTGCCGAACACTAATATTATTTTCCTTTATGCACCCTCTTTGTTCGCTCGGTGGCCCATTCCTATAGTTAATATCCGAAAAAGCTCTTTCATCAAACGTCTTGTAAAATTACGCCTGAACGTAACCCCGCGATGTCCACCGAAGACCTCATCCCTCCAAACTCCTTCTCCTTCCCAGAAAACATCAAACTCGACCTTCACGACCTAGTCGTCATCCTCCTCCGTGAACGCCTCCTCTCCGACACTCGTTTCCCCCACGCACGTCTCTTAGAAACCTGCGACGGCTCTCATCCACCCTCTCACGTCCCACAAAACTCCCAAGAGTCATTTCGCCTCAGAGACACACCCAAAGTCGGTTATTTTCTATTAAATAACTCAAATGGAAAAGACGGTGCAGCCGAAGGCGAGGGAGGACCCAACGCGGAACCGAGTACTTTCTTACATGAAAAAGCGAAACCGTATACGGATCTTGAAGAGGACGAGGTAGAGACTGCCTTTTGGAGAGTTAAGAACCACGATAGTGGCTATATGCTTCATCATGCATTACAACTCGTCCTAGATTCACTCCCCAAGTCTACAAAATTACGTATACGAACACCTGACGGCTTCGAATTCTCATGCAGTGCTCAGTCATTCGCAGTCGCCGAGATGGATATACTCCCAAAGGAACTCGTATACATCAACAACATGGAACGACTAGAACACGAAGAGAAGCATATAGAAATGGCAATGGATCAATACGTCTTTGCTGAAAAACACGTTAGCGAACCGTGGGTCTACCTCGTGTTTGGCAAGACCAACGATCTACCAACCAAAAGACGCAACACTCAATGCGTCGCACTTGACATAAACGCATCAGTTCTCGGATTACGCGGGAGCGCGGGAGAACCCTTCGTGATGGAACGTCGGAAAACTTATCACGAACAATTATTACCACGCGTAGCTGAAGAAGACCTCGAACTCAACCAATCCCAACGCATATACGCTATAAATCTCGAAGATTCGGGACCTGCTGCGGAACTCGCGAAACGTATCCTCTCGCGACTGGAAAGGATTACTCGAGGCGAAGAACGATACTGCTCTTATTGTGGCAAAACAGCTCCTAAATCTCAGTGCTCCAAGTGTCGAGGGAAGTCCCAATACTGTGGAAGTTTATGCCAGAGAAAAGCATGGTCGTATCATAAAAGATGGTGTAAAATTGACGCAGCCGCAGCGGACTTGCCAAAACTTGAAAATGATGTCGAAATGAAATGATAAACTAAATTCTTGATTTGTATTTCTACCGCCGCATTTTGTATGCTCAACCGTTAATGTGCCTAAAATTGTATTCCACTAATAACCTTTGTACATTTTGATGGGTATATGCGTGTATACGTAATAAGGCAGTAAGAACCATGTGTAGTCCAATGGAGATGGATTGCAAGAAAATACATAATACATATTCTACATCGCAAGTCTGGTCCTTGATTTAAGAGAATACATACGCTTGGTATTGCTTGGATAACCATTACAACGCGGTTAATCGTAAATCGGCATAGGCAAAAGCCTACAAGCAAGCGTTCGTGAGCCCAAACCCAATAAGTAGAACGAACACATGCATGACTCACCTATCGGCATTGAACAAGAAATTATTCGCAACGTCCTCTCCTTCAAGGAACCGAGTCGGATACAACACAAGATGCCCACGCAGTTCTCCCAAAAGCTTCTCCATCTCATCGCGCTCCCACTTCTCAAACGGTCGATCTGCACGTGATGGCGTACGTCGGATATCATCTTTCGTGCCCGAATCTTTAATACCCAAGTTGCTCGGCGTCTGTGACCGATTGTTCTGAGTCCGGCTACTGCTTGCACTCGTGCGAACGGAACCCTTGGCCTTTAACGTGTCGTGTCTTGAGATATCATCTGCTTTCTCGTTGGACTCCGCCTCCTTTGAATCCTTCTCGTGACCCAAAGCATCCTCGTCCCCCGTCTCGGAAGGGACACGGCCTACAGGCTCGGATGTGTCCTTAACCTGGGCTATCGTCAGCTTCTGATAAGAATCGTGCCTACAAATAGGACTGACTGGTTTATTCATGCGTTCATGATGAAGCACGAATTCCTTATACTGCTTCCAAGTCGTTACCGTATCATCAGGAATACAATGGAACACCTTTCGGAAGATCTCGGTCTATGGTAACACAAGCACATAAGCACATGCTCCTCCAGCCCATCAATCACAATTAAACGACTTACGTTATGCACAGCACATGCAACCCATACATTCTTCCAAAACGCATCGCACACAGGGTCCTCAAACCCATGTGGATCGACCTCGGGAGTGGGAGTGAGAAGCGTCCAAGGGTTTGTGCCAATATTAGCTTCTAAGTGCCTGCGAATAGACTTGCGGGCGTTGACTGCCGCTTTCTCCTCATCAGTCGGTTCACCCCTCGCACCACGTGCATGAGGGACCTCGTCGTCCGACTGCGGACTCTTGGAAGCATCTGCTGGAGCGCCGAACAACTCCCTCGAGCCATTGTGCACACGAGCCTCGTGTGGCTCTGAATCGCCTTTGGAATCATGGTTAGCGTCGGCGGAAGGTCTGTCACCGTTTGACTGCTCTGGCGGCGGCCGATGCTCAAGAATAGTCTTCTCTTCAAGTGTCGGAACTATCGCACTTGCAAAGCCAGGCCCTTTCTTCCCATCTTTCGAAAAGTCTTGACGTTCTTCTTCGAGGTATTTATCATCGGCTGTTGCGTCGGCCCCAGAAGATTTGATGCCAACTTTTCTAAGATAGTACCCAGTGTCCTTCTCAGTGCCAAATTCTGTCCCATGAAGAGCTGTGAAACAGTTGAGACTCAGTCAATCAAACATAAAGTGAAGCTACTTGCCTTGCTCAGCACTATCTTTCAACTCCCCAGCTGCTTCGTTCAGCGCAGTTCTCTCATGAGCTTTACCTGCTTTCGTAACTCCATCATCCGGGCCTCTCCGTTGTTCTTTGTCTGGGTCCCAAGCGTCCAAATCAACCTCATCCTTTTCAGGATTGATAGCCATCAAATCCTCTTCATACATAGCGTCAACATCAACACCAAGATGCTCGCGCATAAGGCGGACACGCAAGGTATGCGCGAACCTCCCAACCTTGTACGGTTTCCCAGCCATAGTTCTAGTATAGCAGTACTGATTAGCATACCGATAGCAACAACACCAATTACGTGAACGCGAGTTGGTCCCTTACCCATCAACCATATCGGTATCCCTAATGATCACCGCAAGCTCTGAGTCCCTGTCGCCCCTCTGGGATCGTTCATTGATGTTCGCAGACCCAATAATAGCGAAACGATCGTCGACGATGCAGACTTTCCCATGAACGTAAACCTATATGCAACATATCAAGATGAAGTTCACGTTCTCGACAAGTGAACAAGTAGGTAAACCTACCATCTCCGATGTCAGAACGTTCCCTGGCAGCTTTCCCCAGCTACGGAGGCAGAAAACGGAGATGTACTCATCCGGCTTGAAAAGCTCGTCAGCATTGTCTCCTTTGATGTGAAATTTTACGCCTTACATCTATGCCTTCTTTCTTTAGCCTAGAGAAAATAGAATTTGGACCCCTGCAGATCGTTCGATTCTGGCATTCGAGAATAATCCGGACCTATAAATTCAAAAGTAAGCCTTGGCATGGAAGAACACAAGTCTAGCCTCCGCACCGCAGATGCATCCGAATGATCTACTGGGTATGGGAAACCCGGTAACAGTGGAATCACAATGCAGCATTTCCACGTCGTCCCTTCGCGGTGAGCGCGAATTATACGATGTACAAGCGCATCACCGATCTTGTTCTCGATAGGTGTATCGTTAACATTTGTCCTTGTTAAAGCTTGATATGTCAATCTGTTATGTGTGAGAGAACATTTAGACTTACGAAGTGATAAAGAATTGATTCTCAATATATACGAAATGGTCCGACAACTGAATTGCTATTGACCGAGGTGGATTAGACTCGTTCCTGAAGAAATCCACGTCAAACGAACCTTTCAAATACGCATTCTGAATCGAATGCTCTACCCTCGTCGGTGTTCCCATTGACCACGGACCACAGGAACGGCATATCTGAACCTCGCATGTGCCCGTCAATCCTTGTTCGTTCAAGTCATGTAACCTGAAATCTGGGGGTGGAAGTAGGAAAGGCATCGTTCGAGTGTGGTTTTTGATCCGAAGTAGATAATTCCATCGTTGCACGAAATGCCGACATAAATCCCGGGCAGGTTGACCAACAATTTGAACACCGACATCGTGCCTAGACGGATAAACCTATGTAAGTTGCGAACTCTTCACAAATAAGGCGTAATTCTTACCAAGGCATTCGCGGGATCCTTTCCCTATCATACATATCTTCGAATGGCTTGTTCAACGTGAAGAAGTCGCTCATACGCGCATTACTATAGTCTTTGCCTTATTTACAGAATAGAGCTTCAGCGCAGCACTGACTGTTTATCAGCCGATATCTTACCTGGCCAAATCTGAGCTGGATCTTCGCTATCCACTCCGGGAGTATCGATAAGAATGTGCTGCGGAGTGTCCCAACGACCGAAGGACAAGTCTATGCCACCCATAAATGCAATGGCTTCGTCAATAACACAAAGCTTCTCATGCTGTTCGGAAGATATATTAGCGATCACCTCGTCCAATAACATACAGCAACTCACATGAGCCCAATAAAATGTTCCTGTCTGGAAATGTGAAGGTGAACGCTGGATCATGATATTGGGATGAAGAGCAGCCAAGCGCTGTTTCGTATAGCTGCAAAACAAGGTGCAAAAAACATTTAGTGAGAATACGACGTGAGGCAGCAAAGGCTATACCTGCTATCTGTTGGTGTAGTTCTATTTGACACCTCTTGACTGCGAAGAATGTTAGACTTAGTCAAATACTGGAAGCATATGACGAACTATAATATTATGTATATCTTTACACCCTCGTACGCCTTTCGCTGGAGAAGCTTGTCCAATCTATAATGCTCCTTGTTTGGCCGCCGCATTTGAAGCTCTGTGCTGACTTCAGCTCTAATCCAACCAGGTAATTGTCGAAAGATACATGCATACCTGGAGAAAGCCACCAATCATGGATGTAAATGCGCTCTCGCGCCATCAAGATAGCCCTAGAGAGATTCCACATGTAATCGCGCTAAAAAGGACATGAGCCCTAGTCGCATGTGTAAACGAAGGATACACACTCCATCAACCAGCCATTGAGCAGCAACATTCAGACGAATCGGTGCAAAACTATCAAATCTATTCCGGCCAGTCCAATGAGATGAGTTCGCAGTCTTCTCGAATGCAGTGATCCACTGCTGCATTTGTCGCTGGAAATTTTATTATGTTAGTATATTACAAGATAATCTGAGCTGAAGATAATCGTACATCATTCTTTGCGAACAGTTTCAGCCGCATCTGTGAATTTGACACGAAGAAAGTGTGTCTCGATACATCCTTAGTACGTTTTTTGCCTTTACTCCGCCGTTGCTGCAATTGCTTCTCCGCCTCAGCTACGTCCGGCTGCTGGTCATCGCCATGCTCATACTCATGCTCATCTCCTTGCATTGGATCCACATTCGTTGATGGGTCAGCCATGGGCGTTCCCGGACTATCGGAACCAGATTCCGAGCCACTGCTTGAAGTAGAACTTGACCGGGACCTCCTAGAATTCGCCGAAGCACCTGATTCAGAACGTGCATGCCGTCGTCTAATTGACGCGACGGTCGTACTATGACGCCCGGTGCTGTTTCGAGAATGCAGACGTCCACTGCCAACACGGAAATGAAATGCTCGCTCGACCTTCTCCTTCACTTTCCTAATAGTACCGTGCTCGCTATCTGCATGTCCGTTTTCACGTGAAGTGCCGGCCTTGTGTTCTTTCGACTGGGTGTGTTGCAACATATTGAGGCCTTGCCGATAATATCTTTTTGGACGCTCAATCTTGAAATCAGGATCGAGCATGAATACATCCCAGATATTGACCTAACAAATTACACAATATCAGTAAGAAGTCGATAGGCAGCAATAACAACACAATGACCTCGCCGGGTTCTTCTACAGCAACGAGATAGCTTTCTCGGAGTGCACTCCATCGCTGCTTCCTCTTCGCTGACCATGAGGAACTCTTCTTGCCAAAGCCTCCGCTCTTCTTTGAAGCAGATTCAATGGTAAGCATACCAGCCTTTGCTTGCCACCCACCAGACTGGGCCAAAGCGATAGAAAGGGCACTTATTTCGAGAAAGCCGGCCATGCGATTCGAGGTCGGGTGGAACATCTACATCAAAGCATTGAGTGCAGCACGAGACATAGTTAGGAAATAATACATACCACAGCACGGATAAGACCAATGAGATAGTTCTCTAGACTTTCGCGCTGCATCCGAGCAAAATCGGCCTTCTTAACTTCCCGGTCATTTTCTTTTCCTTTCTCTCTTAGGAACTTGAAGTAAGGCAGACCTATCACAAGTTCAGCTCCGCGTTTATGAAATAGGATATACGAATTTACTCACTTGTTTTCGGAAACTCCGGCAATGCATCGACATTACGGTTAAAGGCATTCGATAGTCGATAGTGTGTATGCAGGGATACGAAGTCACGTAGCTGCCTATATATAACCCAACGTGCAAATCCGTTCGCGTACTCGCATTCAATACGGAACACCGCCTTATTTCCACTCAAAGGATGTAGACTATCACTGATACGTACGCGCAGTCGATGGAAGAGGACAGGAACACGTCGGTTACCCCGTTCGTCGCGTTCAAACCACAGCTTCAGCATGAGTGCAGCAAGTCCACCAGTAATAAGTTCGTCAGTAATATTCACGACATTAGGCTGCACAGCCATTTGACCACGGCGTGCATCTGGGTCAGCTTCGTTGCGTCCTTGCTGAGCCAGAGCAGGGAGCAGGGATCGCAAGCGGTTCCATCGCGGCGCACCCTTCGAAGTGCTATACTTACGGCTGTTCAACCGCTTCATATGCGGCATGGATTGGGAACGTTCCACGCGTTTCCCGGTCAGCTTGAACTTGCCTGACACCTGGTCGTGCGACGTCGAGCGAGACGGTTGTGTTTTAGAACGTGAATGTCTTTCGTTCCCATCTTCTGGACTTGCTGGTGCTGCTTCTCCATCGGCTTCCTCGTCGGAGACCTCTTTCTCTTTTCCCTTGTCGCCAGACTTTAAGAAATCAAAGTAACTAGTCCAGCCCTCACCCTCTGCCTGAGGCGAGTCATGGGTTGTATGCTCAGCAGTCAACCATTTAAACGGTGTCATCCGTGCATCATCCGCAATCTTGCTGAGCCTATTCTTCTCGCGTTTCTGTTTTGCTTCACGTTCCCTCTCGCGTTGCTCTGGATCAATGTATTCCAGTGCACCACGGAACTCCGAGCGGAGGCGTGCAGCGGCAGAAGGGCGGACTTCAGAGCCAGAGCCAGATGCGGCAGGAGCTTTGCCATTTCCATCTTCGTCGTCCATATTGAACTCATCTCCTAACTCGTCTGGAACTTCCTCTGCGATGTCATCGTCGGGCGCGCGTGTATTCTGACGTGAGAGGTTCGGTGAGCGCACGAGGTTGTAGGAGAAAGAGCGGGGAGGACCCGTACGCGAGGACGGAGAATCATGTGGCGAGCGGGAGAAAATGGGAGAGGACGCCGAGTCGAGGCTTGCTCCTCGACTATGATTCTGGTGGTTCTGATGGGGCATATGGAAGTCAAGACCGTCTGTCTGCAGTCTTTTTCTTCGTTCAGGAGTAGCAAGGTTCATAGGAGGACTCGAGTGAGCCTCGCCATCTGGCGTGCTTTCTTGTTTAGCCTGATCCTCCACATCTCCGTTCGCAAGCGCGCTACCACTTGGCTTCGCGTCTCCGTCTGGCTGGGTGGACTGCTTGTCGTCTTTACGAGTTGCCTGCTCGATTACGTCGACCAAGTTGGCCATTGTTCTCCTGGTGAGTTGAGAAAACCGGCGCAATGAAAGTTGGAGTTGAGCTGCGCTATGAGCTCACAGCTGTTCTGAGCGCAAGATGTTATTGACGGTACTCGGCAGCAGATCCGCTCGCTTAATTCGTCATTACTTCCTTTCTGGGGTGCTGTAATATTATGCCACGTGTTTTCTGCAAATATTATTTCACGTCGCAGCCGAACCGCGTTCACCTTCCAGTCTCCTAAGTCTTTGTCATGTCGCGATACTTGCTCAACCGCATCGGCAGCTGCAGACTGTTCCCTATTGCCCAGAGTACCTCACCTCCCGTACTACGTCTCCGATTAGGCTCCAAACGAGGATATTCACAGGAAAATGCATCCGTAAGCGTAAGAAAGCCAACTCCCAAAGGTCGCCGTACGTCCCTCTCCACCCCATTTCCGTACTGCACAAACCCCAACTTAACACACACAAAAACACGATACAGAAGGAATAACCGTAGAATCATTCCTGAACACTATCGGCCGCAACACCTCCGAAAAAGTAAAAACCACAGACTGGCAAGAATTCTGGTCTCTAGACGGACGTGCGTTGAAAGCCGCTGGAGTCGATGTACGCGATCGAAAATATATACTTTGGTGTATGGAGAAGTATAGGCAGGGTTTGGATCCTCAGACATTTGCGTACCCGCCGCCGCCGAAGAAGAAAATACGAGGGTGTGTTGGTCTTCATTCCTTTTTTTTCTGTTGACGATTTTTGTTAATGTTAATTTTATTTGATAGGCATGGGCCAGCTGTGCAAAATGGGAAACGGATCCGCTCGAGGAGGAAGCAATAGGTACACACGTTGTACACCTGACAGTAATAATAATACAGAACTCCGTCTGTTTAATCTATTTATAAAAACGACAATCCGGATTCTTCGCTTGAGATCTCCGAGACTCCGACTACACATGGCCTCAAGGTCTAGCCACATTGCAACAATGCAAGAAACAGTGGGGCCGCCACTTGTAATCAAATTGTACGACGTGTCGTTCGAGCGTGCCTACAAAGATGTTTTAATGGCAGGGTGTCGCCCGGTTCCGACATTTTACTCAGGCAGATTGATTATTACACTCAAACGGCCGAACTAACACGTAGCTTCATGCCAACTAAGAGTTTAGTATGTCCATATCAACGAAATCTTTTCATCCGCATACAACTTCACTACAAAGCGGGTAGGCAAGGAGTCACCACACAAACACGAAATGTCTCGGTATTAAAGTCCTTTTAACTGAAATAAAGGGTATCGACTACGTCGATGGGTCGAACAAGAAAAGCAGAATTGATAAAGTTTGTCCATGTCATGAAGTTCCAACGTCCAAAAGGAGCGACTAAAGAAAACGACCATCCAGTACTACTTTAGCTAAGAGAGCTAGTTTAAGCAGTAGTGGGAAGGGTGCTCGCGGTTGCAGTGGAGGTGGCAACCGAGGACGAAGAAGAGGAACCGCCGTTGATAGTGAACTCCGGCGAAGCGTTGCCAGAATCGCCGAACACTGTTAGATTAATTTCTATGAGCTTCCACAAGTCAGAAAAGTAAACCAATTGAACTCACAAACGACGATGTAGTCTGAGCGGTCTGCCACGTCGGGGACAGTGACGTTCACCTTCTCGTCAGTGAGCTTGAAGCCCGTAGCAAGCGGGTGCGCTTTACCCGGAAGAAAATTTATCAATTTAATTTCTGCCGCTTTCCTCGCTTCAAGAAGAATAGAGTTCTTACCAAGATCCAAGTTCTCGCTATCGTTCTCGTTGAAACCGAGCACGATAGTACCAGTCGTGTCTTTCACTTCCTGCGGGATATCGTCCGCATTCCACGTAATCTCCCGAGTCTCACCGACAGCCCACACAACACCAGCAGTAGGGTATGTGATCACCGGGTTATACACGATGTTGATGACCGGTTGGCTCGTCTTCTGTGCAGGTGCAGAGGAGACAAGCGAGGCAGAGGCAAGGAGTGCAGAAAAGAGTGCGACAGTGTTGAACATCATGGTGGCTAAGGTAGTTGGGCAGTAAGATGTATTGGAGTTTTGTGGTGATTCGTATGCTCTTGACGGTAAGGAAAGAACGGAAGGAAGGACACGAGCAGACGAACGGCGAAAGGGACTCGAAGGAGGTGGGGGTATGAAAACAAGGGGTGAAAACCTACCCGCTTCTTTATAATAAATTGTTTTTGATGTCACATTTTTTGTCTTCTTTAATCATTAAATCAAAAAGGGTCCGCACTGCTTGCCGCGACGTGTTTTGTGTGCATCCATCCTGAATGTTCGTCATATCATACCGGTCTCCGAGGTGTCCTTCACGTCTCCTCGCATTTTCTCGTATAAACGCTCCTCAAACCGAGAAACATGACAACAAACGTCCACGTAGAAAACCGCACGTTCAGGTGGCTGATGTTCGAAACACTTGAGCGAAGAGAAGCAAATACGAATGAGGGTTAGTCCATACCTGAATCAACATGCCGAATTCGGCTACCTAATGAGCGCGTGATAAAAAACATATCCTTCCGCTAACCCTTCCGCAGACTTAAAAGGAAAGATTTGCTTGGCAGTCGTATGGAGATACACCAGGCACGTATCAAGTCCGTAGGCTGGGTGTTGATGATGCAGCAATTAGTACAGTGAGCAAGCCTGACAGGTGAGGAGGGTGAGCAGTGCAAGGCACGTTCATCGGTTCAAGACAGGATCGCCGCGTCCTTTTTCGCTTCTATGTGGCCTAACGTTATCCCGCCATGGCCATAGCAACAAACAAAACGGAAAATCCTTCAGAAATAAAACCATGCCTCAAAGTAGCGGGTTACAAAACTAAGACTAACAAAATAGCAAATCAAGAATTCAATTTCAACACGCAAGACTATTGCAAGAAAAACCGTCCAGACTCCATCAATTCTTTTTCGCCGCTGCGCTCCGTTGGGCTAGACGCAAAGAGCCTGCAATGTGCTGGTATGAATCGTACATGAGCCAAAGCGGAATAATGACCCAGCTACAGTAAAAGAAAGTTCGTCAGTAAACTTCGTCATCCCATTCATAGGAATCCTTCTAGCTTACATGACATTCATGAACTATGTCATTCACAAAGAAAGTCATCAGTCAACAATTAACCACTATACAACCAGAAATGAATGAAACATGACGTACAACAAGGTAGACGTATAGATACAAGAAATTAGATGTATCAAGATTCGGCGAGCCCGTAAGCCATTCAGGACAGAACGTCATCCATCCACCATACAACTCCGCTGTGCTCAGCACAACGATCCAATAATGCCTCGCCGGGTCCTGGCGTACAAGTTGATACAAGATCAGACAACACATTGGTCCGGCTCCGAGAACGGTAAGGATCTCGAGTGAGACTACTGTTGGATCCGAAACGCCCCAGCGGAAATCAGCACGGGTATATTCTTTCCCTAGTTATTGAAGAAGCATCGTTAGAAATGGATGCAGGATGGGTAATGTAGAAAGCCTGACAGAGCTCAGCAAACGGTCCGACGCTTGAGTTCACTGTCTGGCCAAATGTCGAGAGATACAGGAATGAGCCCTCAAACGAGAAATGGATCATTGCGTCAAAAGCCTGTAAGATTCCGGACACCAGTACAGTCAGAATTTCGTTCCTCTCCATTAGATGTAAGCTCTTACAAGCCATATGAACGCGACTTTATCCTGCCAGCGTGCATTCTTCGGAAGGAGTGCTTTCGCTCCAGTCCTTGCAATGAATCCAATGAGTGCAACCGCGGCAAGCTACATCAATTTAGTTTGCGAAATGTTGTAAGAAAATCAATCATTTGGGTTGGTAGACGGCATGCTCACAGAATACGCAGATGTCGCCGTGAAGAAAGACGGCGGTTCACTCGTTTCAAGTACCATTTTTCACTGTAGATATGAGCGTAGTCGTGGTTGTTTCTAAGAACGTGAATATCGTCCGACTTCCTCTTGGCTGTGAGAAATGGTGTGTTTGAGTTTGGGAAGGTCGGGCGCGTTTCGTGAATTGCACGTGGCATGAGCTGTAAAACGTCCGACGCCGATCCCCCGCTTGCACTTGAGCCTGCTGCAGCATTGGAAGCATCCAGGTTCAGTGCTTGGCCACTGCTTGCAACTCAAAGAATCCTAGAGGTTGAGCAATACAGTGTCTGGAACTCTACTAAAACAATGACCCTACAGTCCCTAGTCAACGTAAAGGGGAAAAAAACCCTACAAACCTGCACAAATAGACCACATCAAATTCACCGAGTATTTTCATTTTTAAATTCAATGGTATAGAAAATGTAACACCCAGATAACCCAATTTACGTGAAAATCATGAAAATTGTTACAGACATTTATCATTTACAGTCATGTCTTTGTCCCAGCATCACCCTTACACCAAACTTTATGATACCTCCACCCTTTCTTCTGACATTCAGGGCTACAATATCTAGCCTTTCCATGGCAATTTTCACACATAGACTCCGCCTCATCCCTTCCACAGTATGCACAATATACCTCCTCGCCACGCGTAATTTTCTGCAGACGTGCAAGAACTCGCGTCGCAATGTCTGCAGAAGCTCTCGCCTTGTCTTCGTCAGCCATCAGAATCCTTCCTGAAAGGACGTACTCTTCGCTCTCTCCAGCCACTTTGGATAACAGTTTGTGATGATAAACGCCTATTTGCTCCATTGCGAACACTTCGTTACCTAGACCGCGCAAACCAAGCATAGGAGCGACGAGGTCAACAGCGACACGCCTATCAGTGAGTACGTCTCCAGTTGCGTCTTCCTTCTCTCCAAAGATAAGGTATAACCATGGTATACCATTCAATTCCCCTCCAGTGTAGTGCTGATCGATGTCAACCTTGTTCGGCCCAAGGTCAGGTCGAGCCCGAATATTGCATATATAACTCGTCATTTTCGGTAAGATGTTCATTTCAGCAACAGCACTTGACCGAGCTTTGCATTCTATTCTATGTCCCTGAGAAGTGCATATCCGAAGTTTGGTTGATTCAGGAAGCGCGTCAAGTACGAGTTGTAAAGCGTGAGCGAGGACAAAGCCACTATCATGGTGCTTGACACGCCAGAAGATAGTTTCAAGACTCTGTTCATCGGGTATATCCTTCCCCTTGAAGTTTTCATGCAAGAAATCGTAGGGTTCAGTAGCAGGTGCGTCTTCAGCAACTTCCGACGGCTCTCTCAGGAAGTAGCCAACTTTCGGATCAGGTAGGCTCGTCCATGTAGCTTGGGCATCGGATGGGAGACAAGTAGCCTTTTCAGAATCATTGCAGATTTCGTAAAGCTGAGAATACCGGAATTGTGTTTGTGAGAATAATCGTTCTCTGAGGACTATAGTGGCGAGGTCGTGCAAGTCTAGTACAAGTTTCTCGGGAAATGAGTAATCTTTGGCGTTGATGAATTGAGGGAACTTGGTCTTGACCTTGCCTGCCATGGCACTCTGCGAGAACGATACCTGTGGTAGCAGAGCAAGTGGGTAAAAATTGAGTCACGAAGTACAATGTCGTTGTACGGTATTTTCCTGTAAGGACCTAGCTCTGCGTAGATTACGCCACATCCGCAAACACGCGCAAATAACTCCATGAGCTTTTCAGTCTGGGAAAACCGGACATGTAGTTATACTTAGAATGAATATCATAGGAGAAACATAAATACAAAACAATGCGATGCTATTAGAAGATTGGAATAAAGTCCTGTATACGGTCCCGAGCGTCCTGAGCAATACACTCCGCAATCCACGTAATACTCCTGATCTCGTGCTCCTTCAACTTTAGATAGCTGTAGAAAACACCATATTGGAATTGTTGAAGGAACGCTTGCTTGTTCAGGTGTACTTCATAAGCGATGAACCGATCTTCGAGTTGTGCAGCTACACTGTCTTCTCCGCCGCCACCGGAGCTACCCGACGCAGCCTCGAAAAATTGGCGGTATTCGGCTACGTTGTCGCATACTTGGCGGACTTGCTCGAGGTCGTCTGCACGTGCGAGTGAGTTGTTACCTTCGGGGAAGAGGCGGCCTATTGCAGGGAAGAGCCGTGCACGCTGTTCTTTGGACAGCTCGGTATTGAATGAGTTGATCGTGACGCTGAGCGTGCGACGGTCGGCTTCGAATTCAAGGATGCGGTGCATCACCTCGGCGGTTGGACCACCGATTTTCTCTGTACAGAAGCGGTGGAAATCTTCTAGGTATGCTTTGTAGAGTGTGTTGCGGATGATTTCAATGTTGAGATCGTCGAGGTCAGCGGCGGACAAACAGCCTCTGAAATAGGGTGCTGCAACACATACACGTCATAAATAAGCCTTCTCAAAAGCGAAGAGACTACTCACCAAGAGGGGTCTCTACAAGCACGCTCTGATACAATTCTTCGACATTCGTTGCAACGCAGAGTGCAGGCATAGTGTCAAAGACGCCCAACGGATGACACCGCTCAAGAAGCTCATGCGTGTCCCGTTCGTGCAGTGTACCAGTAATGAGTAACACGACATTGTCAATCATGTATCCGTAAGTAATATAGTCCAGGAAGGTGCTAAGCGGCTCGACAGCATTGTTCCGAAGGAAATTGAATTGGTCGACGAGGACTTGAGTTGCCTTGTCGTTGATGGTTGAGGTCGAAATGGGGAGAGGTTCATTTGCAAGGAAATTTCCGTAGTCAGTGGAAGACAGTTGCATCCTGAAGTCTGCAGAAATACATGTTCAAGGACTTGAGGGTATGGATCGAAATAAAATAAAATCACCTTCAAGAGTCTCACATTGTGTAAGGTTTGCGTAGTGTCCCTGAGTAAGGATGCCCGCCTTGTAGCCCCTGACGATGCCTTCCAGGAAACCAGCGGAGACCTTGTTGACCAAATATTTAGTACTACATTGCGGAAGAATAATGTCGCCACATACGTTGAAGAAAAGCGCCTCCATTGTCGCTGGTGGTGCCGAGGATAACTGCCTCAGTCTGTGCCGCGAGCAGAGTTGCTGAAATGACACTGCATCACACGCGGTCACGAGATTACGTTATAGTTGGACTCTATAGTTGGACTCAGCGCGCCTCGTGTGGTTGAACTCTTCCTCAAAGCCAACGACGTTCAAGACGTCGGCCACCAGCATCAAGCAACCGGATCTATCATCGGATAAGCATTATCGATGTCGTCGCCAATCGACAGTCCCCCACCGTTGCCGTCTTCGCGCTCCTCCCCGTCCTCATTCGACTCCGAAGAGTCCTTAGAACTATCCTTTGACTATGAAATTGATGCAGATGGCAAGCTCGTCCGTGTCTCTAAAGGCTCGAACAAGCCGTCAACATCAGCACCGCCGACACCACCCAAGACATTAGAACTGCCTGCTGAACCGGAAGCAAGTTCCTCTGTACGGCGCGCATCTCTGTCCCGGTCAGAAAGCCTACCTGGAGCTGGGCTTGGGCAAAGCACAACAAGCACCGACACACTTCTTGCGCCGCCCCGAACACTGACGCGCACCTCATCTGGACCCGTCAATACTGCGAGCCCTGCGCAGACGACGCGGGGTGTCGGGGTTGCATCGTTGACTAGCGGGCTTTATGGTACCAGTCGGAAGACCGGGCCTGCGCAACGCATCCGTAAAGAGGAAGCTGAGCGCCAACGTCGAGAAATCGAGGAGCGCATACGTCGCGAGGAGGAGGAAGCTGAGCGCGAGCGAGCGCGCCGTGCACTGGAAGAAAAGGAAAATATGTACTCAGAAATGCGTCAATCGCCGCCACAAGCCAGCCGCCCCATCGCAGCGCTCCCGTCTCGCCAGAACCAATTCGGATTCCCACGCGTCACTCGGCCACTGGTCTCTGCAAAGAAGCTGCCCACTGTATCCCGAATTCATGAAAGCGAGCAGGCCGAGCGTGAAGTCGAGGAAGCTGATAATTATGTTCAACCACAATATTATCAACACCGGACTGCAGCAGATACTAACGGCGATCCTTATTCCTATCTACCAACCTCACGATCTCTTCCCTCACAATATGCACCATTGCCATCTTCTCGACCGAACTCATTGCATGGCTTTCCCTCCAGAGCACGGCGTGTCACTGCTGAAGAGCGGATGCGCCAAGAGCAGGAGATTGCAGAAGAGCAAGCCCTAGGTAAGTAGACATTCAGCTTAGTTCGACCATTGTCTCACTATCACCTTAGCTGAAGCAGCAGAACTCCAGTCAAGAAAGTCTCCCTCACCACCTCACGCTTCTCACTCTCGACATGGACTTCACCAACGACGCGATTCGGATACTTTGCGGTCAGGTTTACCATATTCGCATTACTCCAAACGAGATGACCTAGCTTTTGACCAACAACACCGTCTATCCCCAACTTCACGCAGCCTGGGAGGAACAACCGCGGTTCAACCTACCGTCCGACAACAACGAAGCCCGTCAGCTCCAGAGAAGCCCACAACCACAATCAAAGCAACTGTCGAACATGCAGAGCAACACCTTCAAAGTAATGGGAAGGCTCACAGTTCGGGTAGCGGTCAACGAAGCCATCTACAGCAAGCTATGATAGATCTCAAAATGCGACCCATGACTGTTGGTAAAAAGGTATACTATCGACTTGATCTGATCGGTAAGGGTGGCTCGTCGCGCGTATTCCGCGTAGTGAGCACGTCGAACGAAATTTATGCTATCAAACGGGTGAGCCTAGAAAAGAGCGACGAGGACACTGTTGGCGGATACTTGAATGAGATTGCGCTGCTGAAGCGTCTCGACGGAAATAAACGAATTATCCGTATAATCGAACATGAAGTGAAAAATGTCGGGACTAGCAAGGGTTCTATTCAGATAGTCATGGAATGTGGAGAAATAGGTACGGATTCGGGATTTATAATGACGGTGGCCGTGTTACTAACGAGTGGCCCCAGATTTGGCCAGACTCTGCCAGGTTCATCAGAGGGAACCGATGAATACATTATGGATAGCATACTACTGGCAACAAGTGGGTATTACTTATCATTCATATCTGTAACGTGACTAAAGTATTTTCTGCACTTTGTAGATGCTTGAAGCCGTTCATGTCATCCACGAAGAGAAGATCATACATTCCGACTTGAAGCCGGCGAACTTCGTACTCGTCAGGGGGCAGCTAAAGCTTATTGACTTTGGCATTGCAAAAGCAATCGCGAATGATACGACAAACATCCAGAGGGAGCATCAGGTAAGCAAACATCATGCAAATCCTACACATGCAGGAAATTTACACTTAGTGCTCTCACGAAGATTGGCACCGTTAATTACATGAGCCCAGAAGCGATCGAAATGCCTGAAGGCATGCGCAAACTAAAATTAGGTCGATCCAGCGACGTCTGGTCCTTAGGCTGTATTCTCTATCAAATGATCTATGGTCACGCTCCATTTGCGCACCTGACGGTATTCCAAAAGATGAAAGCCATCCCGGATAAGAACTACATCATCGAGTTTCCGGAGGAGTCGGTACCGGAAATTCCTAGTCCGCGAAGTGCTTCTGGTGCTGCATCGGCTCCGCCGACGCGCTTGACGCACCTTGCTACTCCTGTAAGGAAGGATGTTATTGAGACGATGCAGAGGTGTTTGCAGCGTGATCCGAAGGAAAGGGCGCTTATACCGGAGCTACTTGATGATGACTGGTTATCTATGAGAGAACGTAAGTTATTTCACATAGACTATAGCTTGAATACTTTAGCTAAATGAGAAACACAAAATAGCTCCGCCTCCGCCGCCTCCACGAGAACCCACTCCACCACCACCACCACCTCGAGAGCCTACTCCGAAACAGGAAGAACTGGTGCTTGCGCATGATGAAGCTATCATCAACCATGAATATATGCGACAGTTGATTCGATTCGTTGTGCATCGTGCAAAGGATGCAGGGGGAGTATTGACGGAGCGGGAAATCACAACTGACGCTGAGGTGAGTTTAAGTTATTTTCCATGTGTTGGAGTCGTTTTGAATGTCGTCGCCTCGTTTTTTAGAACCTCGTGGCGGAGTTACAGAATATCACTACAAGAACGAGGCAATGAATACCAAGATAGATATCCAGTTTTTCTGCGCGGGGCGCAGTTCTTGTCGTTCGTAGTGCTTCGTATCATTCTATTCGAACATCTTTCCCTTTCTTCTAACGTCCATCATAATCTTTCTGTAACATGACGAACATTATGTATGGATTCGTCTGGCATGTACATTCATTGTTCTCTTCCTCTCCCATGTTTGTTGTCTGTCTGTCTGTCTGTCTGTCTGTCTGTCTCGTCTCCAGCATTCATAGCACATCCCCCTGCTCCCCTCCCGCCAACCAAGACACGCCTCTTCCACGTCCCCATGTCCCCATATGTCCCATTATTGAGCATAAAGCATACATACGTACATTCATTCATATAACCTGCATCCTCTTACGATCTCTCTTTTTCTTCTGTTTGTTCTTCTGTCTGTTCCCTTTGTTACCCGATTCTGATCTTGATGTTGACCGTTAGTAGGACAGGTAGTGTACAAAATAATTCTCTGTCTGTCTCTGTGTCTCTGTTGTTACTCGTTTCATTTTTAACCCTGTTCTTCCTGCTTTCCTTTCTTTAGCCTTTGTTCTTGTCCTGTTTTGTCATGATCTTCTTGGAATATTAAGGCTCACCAAAGTTAGCCGTATTTTATTCACTCAATTGGGATGAGTCCATACGAGACACCATTTGTTGCTTGAATGGTTAACAAAACTTACATGTGTACAAAGTGAAACAAAAAGTGCAGGAGAATTGTGGCTTGAAACACCTCTTGGCTAGGGATACTAAATACCCAGTGATACAACTCATTCCGAATCCGAATTACAGAAATCTTGGGGGCAAGCAATCCGTTTACACAAAGCCAATAGGAAGTAGAATTTAACGTTTTGGGATTAGACATGTACGGTCACGTCATATCTAGGTTTTCGGATACCGGTATGCTTAAGATCAAGATGGAAGTCGGAGGCGACTCCATAGAATGATAAATATCTTTGAGTGGTCTTCCATTGCGTAAATTTTCATTTCAAGCCGGCGGGAGTGGTAACATCAACGACACAAAGGAGTACCCCGGGAATCTACCCAAATGGTCTTGTTTTCCGAAAGCAACCCGTACCAAACGGTACCCCCAAGCACGCGTAACTGAAGGCTGTTCATATCACCTTAAGATCGCATCCGTAGGACTCGGACAATGGGCATATGACAGTGCCAAACTGAACGACGTGGAAGTCGAGACCGCAACTAGCCTTCTTCATGGCTCAAGAGGATTTCCGGTTTTCTGTTGTGTCGATCTTCTTTCTTCAAATTAGGTTGAGATCCACACAGGACAAAGGGTGCTGGTCAAGATTATATTCATGCCCTAGCTCGGGTTGTTAACGAGACGTTCTTGTGTAGTGAAATACGATTGAATTATGCGTGTTTAATCGTTGTATGTGATGCAGTAATGCACGGGGAGTAAATGAGAAGCAATAGACAGAGAAACGGACAACCAGATATACGGCCATCAACAAATCAACTTGGTCTCCCGACAGCACCTTGTTCTGTTTTCAGCATCGCAAAAAGAGAGGCACACATACGTGTCAACGAAATTCAATTGATGCGGTCTAGACGGAGAGCGACAAGCAAGACGTACCGGCATTATGTTCTGCAAACCGCGCCCCTACTCGTTCTGAGTACTTGAGGAACTTGTCAGTGCAATTCAATACACATTGTTCCTACATCCGCCGACCAACCAATCAAACGAAAAACAAACGCCAAAAAGAGAAAACAGTAGAGGAATCGGAGACGAGAGAGAAATAAATGAGTGATCCGGAATTCTCGGCACATGGTATAAGAAAGTGACGACGTACTTCTTTGCTACCGAGAGTTTTGCTCGTGAAGTCATTGCAACATGTCGTAAAGCAGCGTTCTACGAGGTTTGAGTATAGACGCATAAAATCTTGCATCTAGAGGTGTGGAGTTCGATTTATTATTGTTCCGCGGAATCGAGAGAGAAATTTGATACCTGTTTTTTCTCTATGACACGGGTCATATGTGCCTGCTCGGCAGCATTGAGTTGGGAAAAATCCATGGCGGAGTGGCAGGTACGAAGAGAAGGAGGAACGGAATAGCAAAAGTGACAGCGACAGCGGCACGACGCGACTCTATTCGTGATGGTTACATAATCCTCGGAAATTTGGAAAGATTTCAGTCCTGAGTCAAAAGCAGCACCTCTGATTTGCTGTATGTGCATGGAGTAGCAATCGCATGTTTCCTGATCATATCATAAAGGGCAGCTTCGACTTCGATTTCTTGATTCAATATAAAAAGTGCATCTTTCTTTGCTTTCTGCTCTCAATCTACTTCTAACCCCTCCGTTTGCTACAGTGTCCTGCGAAATGACCGTGCACGTTAAGGAAGCCATCTCGCGTCTTGAGAACAAGCGCGTTAAGCGTATTAGACCTCTTATTCCTCCCCAGATCCTCCAGGAGGATCTACCTCTGTACGTCTGGTTGATGCATCTCTGTACGCATATATTGTACTGATGAGATGCATGAAGGACCTTGTCCGCCGTCGAGACGGTGATTAATGGCAGACGATCGACAGAAGATATTCTGCACGGTAACAGCGACAAGCTCGTTGTCGTCGTTGGGTGAGCAAATATTCTATACACACACTTCTACATTGTCTAACTGACCAATGGTCCTACACTAGGCCCTGCTCAGTGAATAACGTCGAAGCAGCTCTCGAATATGCACACAAGCTCAAAGCCTACGCCGACTCTGCAAAGGACGACTTACACATCATTATGCGCGTTTATTTCGAGAAGCCCCGCACAACAGTTGGCTGGAAGGGTCTTATTAACGACCCGGACATGAATGGCACTTTCAGTATAAACAAAGGACTCCGGCTTGCACGTCAGCTGCTTCTTAACATCACAACGATTGGATTACCCGCGGGCTGCGAGTTCCTTGATACTATAAGCCCACAGTATACTGCTGATCTAGTATCGTGGGGTGCGATCGGTGCACGCACGACAGAGTCGCAAGTGCATCGCGAACTCACAAGTGCATTGAGTATGCCCACGGGATTCAAGAACTCTACGGACGGCAGTGTAGGCATTGCAGTCGATGCATGCCGCGCAGCGCGTGAAGGCCACGTCTTCCTCTCCGTCGGAAAGGAAGGGTTGAGCAGTATAGTGGAAACTGAAGGAAACTCGGATGTTCATATTATCCTCCGCGGCGGATCAAAAGGCCCTAATTACGAGGCCGAGTACGTACGTGACTGCGCGGAGAAGTTGAAAAAAGCTGGATTGCCGCAGAAGATTATGGTATGCTCCGTCTCTCCCGCATCTATTTCCAATAGTTTTAAAGGACATTGACATCTTTATTCCATCTTATTTGATGGTTTGTAGATCGATTGCAGCCACGGAAATAGCTCCAAACAGCACCAGAGACAACTCATTGTAGCAGACGATATTGTACGTTCTTCTCCCTTTCCTGATCTCCGTTGACCACTCGACTCATTAATTATTCTCCTCTTCTCCAGGCGAACCAACTTGCATTCGGCGATACAGCCAACAACATCATGGGCGTTATGATCGAATCCAATCTCGTCGAAGGTCGACAAGACATTCCTTCATCAGGTCCCTTAGGCCTCAAATACGGTCAGTCAGTAACAGATGCGTGCATCTCGTGGGAACAGACCGTCGGCGTTCTGGATCGCCTGCGTCAAGGGGTACAGGGCAGGAGGGAAAATGTACGCCGGAAGGCACGAGGGCTGGAAGAGCTGAAAGCCCCACCTGTCAATGGCATCGTGAATGGCGTGAACGGTCAAGTGGAGGCTGAGGCATAAAAGTCGGGTCTAAAATACTACAGAGGAAGAGGGAGGAGGGATTAAAAATACGACGAGTTATCTATGTTGATAATCTCAAAAAAGGAGGGCGGTAATCTTTGGATACGATATGTACAAGATAGGGAAATTGGAGCTGTCTAGTGTCTCAATCCTGAGATTATGTAATTGCTTCCGCACTGCGCTTAAGGGTCGAGGCAGTACTGTGTTTGACCCTCAACACCACTAATTTTCTGACTGAATAAGTCTACCTTTTCGACGTTCCAGCGCGTCTCAGTACGTATGCTGAGCCCTACGTCGCTGCTCAGACGCGTAAAGAAACCAGCAAAAAGCATTGGAAGGGCCGTATTGCTCTTCTCCGCTCAGGTCGATGGAGAAGCTGCTCTGAAGACCTCACCAGGACCGAGACCCTTCGCGAGTAGATGCGCTGGTGGTGGATGGAGGAAAAGAGTTGTACGTTACCCTTCTGAACTTCTCCCGTAGACATCCAAGCCTAAAGAGCAGCTAATTTTCCGTGTTTGGCAGATCGTTCTCGTGTTTCTCCAGGTTGTCCTCGGCCTAACGTATAATTATGCTTCCGGTCCGGATCGAAACGAGATCCCACACACGAACGCCTCTACATCCACACTCTACACCACATCCGCCAAATTCGCAATTCTAGACTTGGTGAAGCTCGCTTTGTGCGGGACGGTAATCTATTTTGAGGCACGTAAAAATAGTCAAAGTCAATGGACAGCGGCGTCTTCTTCATCGATCAGCAGCGGTTCTTCTCCGTCTTCCCGTACGAGTTTGATGCCCGCGGACGAGGAAGCGCCGACGCTGCCTGTGCGGTCGACGAATGAATTGTGGCGAGGTGATGCTATCAGACATGTGCATGGCGCGTCTAGCTCGCAGGCGCTTCTATTCGGCACGGCGGGATCCAATGTCGCTGTTGGTCTTCTTGCGTCCTTGCTTGCTCTTAATTCCTATCTCGTAAGTATCGATCTCCATGTTGCAGACATCGTCTTCGTTTGAATCTGACTATCATGTGAAATAAGGCATTATACATCACGAGCTCCAGCCCCGCGAACTCCACCCTTCTCCATCTCGCATCTATCTTCGCTCCTCCGCTTTCGGCAGCCATCTTGCAAATATCCACGGGCTGGAAAGCATCTTTCCAGCAATGGCTCGGGGCACTTCTTCAGGTCCGTGTTGTTCGCACAACTTTAACTCTTAATCCCGCCCTTCTAATGCCTCGGATGCAGATCCTCGGACTTCTCAGCGTCGAGGTTAGCCGCTCTCCTTTTTTCCCTCGAGTCGACTTCCCTTGCCATTAACACATCATTATGCCTATTTTTAGAGTCAATCTAATTTACTCGATATTGAAAGCAAATCTTTCGTTTTAATCTTGTTTATTGCTCTATCTACTTCTCTGTTTTGTATAACATTAAATGCCGTGAGTGCCACTTTCCCATATTTGTGGATGTCTTATTGATTTGTTCTATTACTAGGTCTATAAACAACATGAGACACCAATACCCAACATACTGACCTTCAAACTCTTCTCATTTGGATTACTTGTTCATCTCGTTATTCTTATTCTCAGTAACATATTTACCTTCAAGCCCCCAATGTCCATTACAAGTCATTCCTCGTTTAACTTACCCATTCTTGCGCTTTGTGCAATTGTTGACATTGCCGGTATCAACTTAATCTCCAGTAAGCAATCCAATTCTTCCATGCTAGAAGAAGATCAGCGGATTGATTAACTTAATGCTTCTGTTCTAGGTGGTTCCAGCGGCGCCGTACTATTTGGCATCTCGACCTCCTTATCTGCGTCGATCCTTCTCGGATGCTCACGGATCAGTTACGAATTGGTCGACATTGGTACTGTTTGTGGACTTGCTGTTGCTTTACTTGGTTTCTACGCATATTGGGAAGCCGAGTCGGGAAAGCAGGATGCCGTTCTCATGGCCTCACCGGAGCTGGATTCGAAGAAGGTACTATTTGGCTATTTTTGTTCTTTGCTTTCTGGTCTAGAAGTGATTGAGCTGATACGTTTGTATTGTTTCGTAGAGTCCGTCCGTCCGTTGGTTGCTTTCGGCTGTACTACTTTCGCTGTTTGGTATTATAACCTACATCGGGTGTGGACTATCTCCTAGAGCCAACACACATTCCAACAATCTATCGCTACAACAGAACGTAACTAGTAATGAAAGCCGACGTGCATTTTACGACGGTCTCACAGATCTTGCTTACTTCCCACCTCGATTACCCACGTCACCTGTTTCACCACCAGCACTAGCACCGATCGAAATAATACCCACCCGCGTACCTCTGCCTTCTGAGCAGTTCTTCAAGGGAAATAGGACGTACCACGAATTCGACGACGTCCTTTTGATCGTGTTCTTCAGTCATGCACGGTACGACATAAATTTGGATTATTATAAGGAGGTGTATGCAGAGTTTTTCCCGAATGTGAGTTGTATTTTCGTAAACGTCTACTGATTGTACGTTTGATGTTGATTGATATTTATTTACCTATTATTCTCGATATCTGAAGATGGTGTTTGTTGGTCCGAAGAGTAGGGAAGATAAGGGATTCGGACATTCGTATGACGTCCTTGTGGACTCGTATGAATCTGATGAAGATATAAGTGATTGGAAGAATTATAAAATGGCAGGACGTGTGAGTAACCTTTCATCTTTCTTCCAACAACAGCATTTAAAATAATTAACATCCCACATTCCTTTTGACTCACAAACCAGATGGCGCACCACATGCTCTACACAGTCCTCACCACCCCGCCCTACTCAACCAACAACTACACAGGCTACCTCTGGGCGCCTTTCGACATGCTTCTCAACGTTCCACGCCTACAAAAATTCAATCAAGATAGAATATGGTATTTCTCACCCTGGGGAGAATACGTGCCGAATCGAGCAGTTAGTTTGGATTTATGGAGTAATAAGAGTTATCATGCGCCGCCTGCGAGGATATCACCGGATCCGGAGATGGATTGGAACCAGACGTATAGGGGGTGGTGGCTTGATTGGTGGTAAGTCGCGATTGATTGATACCTATTCCTTTGCGTATCTTGATAGCGCTGATTGTTGGCATTGTTATACTTTATAGGTGGGGGTACGTCATCAGTTTGCTTGCAACCCAAAAAATCAGAAAAACTCATCAATACATTCACAGAGATCCACATTACGGAATCCCAGTCTGCAAACAAGCCTTTGAACGCGTCTCTCGCGTCCGACGACGTCGCATGGCCCGCCGCTTCACGAACAACAAAACACGTTATATTGGCGGATCAGCGGATACATTGTACATTCCTGCAAGACTGGTGGACGAGTTCAAGGACTTGTTGGGAACGTTCTTGAATACGTCGTGTTTTTTGGAGGTTGCTGTACCGACGGTCGTGCATTTGTTGGTTCCAGAGGATGAGGATATTTTGTTTGTTGATCATGTGCGTATGTTTTCTCTCATATTTCCGTCTGTTGAACTGAATAATTTCCCTCTATTCTGCATCGTTTACGGGCTGCTAACGTCGACCCCTCATTTCAACTGTATTCGATATCTCCCGAGTCAGTGGTGGATATGGAAACCACCATTCAACGCCTCCTTCGTCCGAGATCGCTGGGGGAAAGGTATGGAAGTCGATACGTTCCATACGTTCCACTGGGGCGACAAGGGACCAGACGGCGTTTGGCGGGCCATCCCAGAGCACATCGAGGACGTACGAAGTCTATTTAGGGAGTCGGCAAAGCGTCAGAGTGTCTGGTGGCCTTCATCTGAAAAATCATCATCAAGCTTACAGAGCTCAGGAGTGTACAGAAGTGGTACTGAGAGATTACGGGGATCGCAGAGAACTCAGACTAAGCATGGGCAGAGTAGGCCCTCCACGCACTCAGCGTTTACTGATGGTTGAAGCATGTAATATTAAGCATATTATAATATAATCACGCATGTTAGGTTGCATTTAGTACTTACAGTACTACATCACTGCGAAGAAGGGGAAAGGATGGAAAGGAGAACGTCATTAAATTTAACTACATTGCACGAATGTGTCTTGCGAAAGGTTGGGTAAGTGTCCCATGTTCAACAATGGACACTCTAGGTATAATTGACCATGTGTAAGATTTGTTGCCTTTCTACTCGGCCATTCATTTATTTAGTCCTGACTGTACCGACTCCCGCTCCTACTCTGGCTTTCCTCTCGGGTCTCCTCGCGCTTCTTGTCCTTCTTGCGTTCCTCAGCAGGTAATAATTTAGACCTGTGTGCAAGTTTGCATTAAGTCAGTTTCCAAGATTCGTAACGCGCATCATACGAATGGGAGAGGAGGCAAAGGACGTACGATTTTTTCTTATCCATGAAAGCGATGAGGAATGCTATAATGACGAGGCCAAATGTAACTATGACGAAAATCCACTACAGAAAGTTACTCAGTACAACCGTTCAAAAACATGTTTCATAGACGGGTACTCACAGCAGGACCGAAACCCAACTTTGCATGCCCTTTGCTCTTCTTGTGTACGGTATTCTTCGTGCACAGAACCCCGGCGACGTCCAGTATGAACACCGTCATCGTGAAGATGAAGGCCAACAGGGTAGTAAAGAAGGCCTTCTTTCTCGCGCTGACGGCCTTTCTCGCTTTCGCTAGGGGTGAATCGTCATCTTCTGAGTCCCTGGGGTAGCGGTAGGCGTCGTCAATCGCTTGAGGGGATGGGTCGCGCTTGGCCGCACTAATCAGGGCGAAAATGAGAGCGAGGAAGATAAATACGGCGGCTGTATGTGCAGAGACGCAGTGTTTACGCTCAGTTCTCGGCTTCAGTGACGTGGAGACATGAACCACGTACCTACGATATGCAGAACGAAGGCGCCTGTTAGTCCGTCATGGATTGCATCCTGCAAGTCGTCCGACATTCCAGGGCTGGATAGCGAAAATACCACCGGAAGGTGCGGAAAATTAAGTCAGCTCGATGTTAGCAACGGTGGTGATGGTCCAGGGATAAACATGTCGAAGAGACGTACACGTCCTTGAAAGTCCAACCTAGCTGTCTATCATGGCATCCGCCTTTGGTTACCTTACTATTAATCTTGGCTTTCCCAATCCCAAATCTATGATAGACGTATGTTAGTAAACATCGTGAATTCGTTTTCAACGAATGTGCTTACGAGTTCTTCGCACCGGTGGAACAGTAACCCCAGACGCCGAACCGGAACTCGTCGGAGACCTTGTCGATAAGAGCGCTCACCTCGACCTTGACCGAGAAGAGATAGAAGTGAATCGTTATGGGAGTCGCTGCTGCGAATCCCATTAGAACAAATGCGATGAGCAGTAGGAAGACCGAAAACCAGCGCATCGCTGCAAATCCCGAGCCACCGGATTTGCGCGGTTCTTTATACAGTCAAGAAATCAATCGTCAGAACGGAACAACGGAATTCGCGGAGTTCGACATGCAACGTACCATCCACCTCCGATGAGCGGTTTTTATCATCATATTCGGACACCTCGCTTTCTGTTTCACTTGGAGCGCGTTTCCGCCTTGCCATTGCCGAAATGAACAGGCGGGAAGTGATCGACTAGAAGTTGGCTGTGGTGGAAATGCTTTATAACTCGTGAGGGCGGGCTTGCGCATCAAAGAGGTGCTATTATTGCGAGGGCGCGCCCTCAGTCTAAGCAATGTCCCCTACATAGTCATTTGAGGGCGAGGTGATGGAGACATGTTTGCAAAACGATGATGCATCGGTCCCGCGGTCCTGCAGCAAAAGGAAACAGTCTTTCGATAAGGCAATATTTCGCACGAAATTTCTTGAAAGGACAAATTGTCTGCAAAGTGAAATTGGACGAGTTAGCAAGGCCTGCAAGAATCACCAAGTGCCTGTTTGGGAATGCGCAAACTCGGAGGTTGGACCCACAAGCACAAGAGTGTCAGCAGTCACAAATTCGACAAAGTCACGTCACGTGCTCATTTCCCATCATCTGGCACGTGCGACACAAGGTCTCACCATAAGTACCTGACCATGCTGCTTTATTTCGAAGTTCCCACCTCCACGAAAGCTGATTGATTATACTCAGCCCGGCTACGATGAAGAAACACTCGCTTCTAGGAAAGAAAGCACCAGAGCTTTCGCTGCCTAATTTCGACGGGTCAACCTTTGCTTTCACCCCTGGTGCGAGCGGACGTCCAACAGCACTCTTCTTCTATCCCCAGTCTGGTCAGCCTGCTCATTATATATACAACTCGAATGGGTGCGCTGAAATATGACGTTGACTGGTGTAGGAACGTACGGCTGCACGAAGGAAGCCTGCCAGTTCAGGGACGCGCTTTCTGGTTAGCGTCATTTTGCATTGCGAAACGATGGTGCTGGAAATGTCTTTGCCACTTTTAGAGGAAGAGATATTCAGGTCAACAAATATCGAAGTTATTGGAATCAGTCCAGACCCGGTTGAGAAACAAAAGAAGTTCGTTGAGAAGAATAATTTAACTGTTCGTACCTCTACGTGCTCTTGCAAGGTATTTGGCTTATCCAACTGCAGTACCCAATCTTGAGTGACGAGAAGGGCGAAGCACGAAAGGCGTATGATGTTTCAAAGGGTCTATTGGGTCTGACCGCGTCAAGTACGTTTATACGCTTGCAAATTGAGCTTATGCTGATCATGGTAATTGTATTAATAGGCAGGGTCACATTCGTCATTGATTCGGAAGGCACTGTCAAGTCGGTCATCTATAATTTGAACAATTCCGTCATTCGCATTGCTAAGTTTCTCACAGGGATGCCTTCGATTCTACTCTCAACTTCTCCGCACACCACAAATTCGTACAGGACTGGCTGAAGTCCACTCAGCAACCAAAGGAGCCATCCAACACGGAGACCGCGGCCGCACCCGCTCCCACGGCAGAACCCGACGCGGGGGCGACTCCTGCCGATAAGCCTGCTGAAACCGGCGAGACTACTGCGTGAACACCAGGCGTGGGCTTCAAGGCAAAGTCTTGTCTTGTCTTGTCATCCTCGCTCGTATCGGATTTGTATTTCAGAAGTTCTAACGTTTGCGTCATAGCTGGATTCAGATTGATGTATGTTCTATAACTTCTATTCACTATGCCCCACCTCATCTTTTCGTCTCGACGGTCCAATTGCCTACTAATTGCTTGTTGTTGGTCTTACTGAAATATATTCATGGACAAGCGTTCCACTTAGTCTATTGTATGACATAGCTCGAGTCCGACTCGCGCCAGAAGAGTATGCTGGGAAACTATCATCGTCTGAACTGCGAAATCGTGGAGTCTCTTCTATACATTTCAACTACAATTACTGCCGGCAATTAACGATCAAATTGTTCCGACTGTATGCCGTCGTTCGGAGTAATGGAAGGGAGAATTAAACTGTCATCGACTGTGTCTAGAGTAGGTTTGCGTTGCTGGGCTACATTCGGACTCACACTATTATGAAGTACAGTATATGATTGACATCCAGCATATTACCAGTACAGTTGAAGTCTAATTATCCGAGTGTTACTTCACGGCTCACGCTGCGCCCGCAAGCTTTACAGACGCGCCGCTCTGGGAGCCTCCAAGCCCATCTATAAATTGATCCGTGTATTGTGGCCGCCGAATTACTCCCGACTGCGGGGTCTCTGAAAATAGGTCATGGCCGCCGGTAGGATGTTGCTAAATCCGTTCTACAGAGTAACACTAGGAGCTCCAATATTCCGAATGACGGTGCCGGTAACATGCGGTACTCTTACTACGTCCACGCGCCACCCATATGTTTGATCTCTTTCGGGCCGCTTAGCTGTGAATGGAATGCGCTGGAATATACTGCGGACAAGAGCATGCGCTGTTCAGTGTAAGTAGTACATAGAGGTCCAGCACACGTCATTCGATCTGGTCTGTTGTTGCTCTTGTCCCCTCCTGCTGCTGTGCTCGTGTGCTGTGCCTCTCCTTGCTGGTTTGACTTCTTGATTTCTGCTTTCTGGGCTTTCCTACTGTCGGCTGGGCCGTTAATACGTTGACGTACCAAACGCTGAGCAGGAACTCGACATGCGTGCCAAGCACATATTAAATCGTCTACCAATTGGGACGAAGATTAGGCTTGTGGTGTGTATATGCTAGTTAGATATACTCCTTGACTAGGACTGACATGCATGGTCCCTCTGCAGTATGACAGAGTCACCCTCACACCGCTTACGACTGCGTTCACCGTCTTAGCGCTGGCGCATTGCATTGTCCAAATTTCGCTTCAAGCAGTTGCTTATGCCTCGAATACCTCGATGAATTATGAGTTGTCTCAACTTCTTCATGAGACGAACGCAACAGGAGTACATGCCTTTGTCGAGAATGATCAGCTGGAAATTTGTCAGGACTCTGCAGATGGGAACGACGAATTGTGTTTTACTATCACAAGTGTCGGAGTGGCTGGACAGGATGACACTATTCGACCTGGCAGTCCTTCAAACCATACGTCTCGTGCTTTACAAATGGACATTTATCCCCGTGCAGTGAATGTAAGTCAAATCTATACTAAGTCTGAATAAAGGTAACAAGTTTGCCGCGTTGCTTAGGACTCGAATCTCAGTACTCAATGCTTAGAAGCACTGAACTGGCCACTGATGATGTGAGTTGTAATTTTAAAGACAGTTATTCGTTTCCATTCATTACCTCAAATAGTTTGCAAGACGCGCGAAGAGAGGACATATGCTTTCTTATTTTCCAAGTCTGGCTCTTTGGAATTTCTATCGTCACGGTCCTCAATGAATCGATTCCTCATCTGTAAGAATACATTAAATAATATATACGCCATATGATTGCTTATTAGCACAAATAGCGTCTCTGCGCTCGTAACGCACGTTTTATCAACTATTTGGAGCATCTTCCAGATCTCCCGCACTCATCAGTATGGAGGACTCTACAAATCGCTCGTTGTAAATGATGCATGCGGCGGGATAAACGTCCTGTCAGGCTTCTGGATGAAGCGTCTGAGTCTCTTTGTATGTCTTTTTCACCCGTTGATACGGATATATTCAATTAAATCAATGGCTGGATAATTGTCTGTAGATTCCTATCTTTGCTTTGAACGCGGCTGCGTCTATCATTACACTTTTTGTTTCTTACAAGTTATTTCATGTACGCAGACGTCAGCTTATTGTCTGGAAGAAGCATATTCTGACTGATTGTCCAGGTATATGCACATCAGACCTTCAAGCGAGTGGGCTGGTTGGATAGCATGAATCGTTTATACTCGGTACGTTTTAATTAGCAGGCTGCGTGTGTGTCTTGGATTAACTGGGCCTGCAGCTTATCTTGACGTTCTCTGTTGCCCTACAACTCTCGGCGTTCTTCGTCATATGCTCTTCTGCTTTAATGGTGGACGCCTTGTTCAACAGTGTCTTTGTGAGATATGTTGTGAATAAGACGGCCTACAGGATTGTCTTTATTCATATTTGTGTCGTGAGTGCCCCCTCAGAAATTTCCGGCTACATTGGCAGTGCTGACTGGTACAATGTGCAGTGGACGTTACCTTGGGTTTTCATAGTACGTACGATTGCTTGTATGCAATTATCATTGTTTACTGAACCTGTCCTTCCTCCCAGGGCTGGTCCTCGTTTCGTAGAGAACATCGGCTGTGGACAGTCATGTTCTTCATCATGGGCACCGCGATGGTAGGAGCATGGGTATCAATATTTCCAACCACTTTCTTTGCGAAGAAATTTGCAGTCTTTCCATTCTTTGCAACAATAACTATTACTTCGCTCTGCACACTGGTGGTGACATTATTGCTGGGAGCAATATGCCGCTTGAATTTTGGAAAAGGTCTGCCACAATACTGTAAGTAGAAAGGCATGAAGGTGGATAGTTTTTCTTTGACTGACTGATATGCTTCGTGTTCAGTGAAGAACCAAGAACTCATCGATGAGCCGGGCTTCGTGCCCGTGTTCCTGACACGAAAGCGACAATCAAAGTTGCTGTCGATCGTCTTTCCGGATAAGCGTATCCCTTCCACCATGCGCTATTACCAGTCGAAGCAATCTGGGCTAAAACAAGGAGCCGACGTGCAGAATTCCGACGAAGCTCCCGCATACGATATAGAAAGTCTTGGGATTAAATCGCCTATGGATCCAAATCTTGCGATGGACCATGAATTACCGAGGCAAAAGCGTGGACGCACCTCTTTCCTGTCTTCATTGACAGGTTCGCGAATAACGAGCTCGAGTTCACGTCTTTCAGTATTTCAAACACCTAATAGCGATGCCAAGCACGTAACATTTCCCGAAAGCGTCCACGACGCTAAGCGCTCCAGCTATATTCAGTCATTCTCTAATCCAGTTTGGCGCACATCCGCTCTAGAGAATTCGACTCCAGACACCAAGAGCAATTCAGCTCACAATATACATTCGCACTCGACGGGCTTGCTGTCTTCCTCTTCATCTCCTATGTCCCCTTCTCCCAATACCTATTCACGAATAACTGATGTTCAGTCCCCTCAGAGGTCATCATCATCTACATACCATAATGTAATCCGAATGACACCTCCGGCAGGCAAAGTTGGTTTACCAACTAGCCCTAAATATTTCAAATAACTAAATTTTGTACGTTTGCGTTCTGTAGCATCCAATCTGTATCTCTACTCCGGATAATTGTTAGCCCGTGTGAAGCGGCATGAATGCTTTAAATAGAAAATCGTTTCTTAGTTCGTCCTTTCACGTGTGCACAAATCTTGTCCATGCAGAGTCCTTTCGATGTATAGAGGAAGCATGGTAATGTGTATAACTTTCACTCACGCTTCCACCACAGTAAGGGCTTCAAAACATGGAGACCTATGATTGTATTGTCGTCGGAAGCGGGCATGCAGGCTCCTGTGCTGCCTTGTCTGCAGCTCAATCCGGATGCAAGCGCGTTCTCATTGTTGAAAAGGCGCCTCGGGAATGGACTGGAGGGAACGGCTTCTTTACTGCCGGTGGTCATCGAACAACGCATGAAGGAGTGAAGGATTTGCTCCCAATTGTCCAGAATGTATCAGCCGAACAAGCATATTTGATAGACATGGATCCCTATCGTGCTGAAGACTTTACACGGGACATAATGCGACTATCTGGAGAAAGGTCTGACAAGGCTCTGGTAGAAGAACTTGTAAAGAATTCTCGTGACACTGTTGAATGGCTAGCACGAAGTATCGGTGTGCGTTTTATCCTTGCGTTCAACCGGCAAGCATATCAGGTCGGCGGTAGGCAGAAATTTTGGGGTGGACTCGTATTGAGCGTGGTGGACGGAGGAAAAGGACTCATTGCTGACGATCATGCCGCGCTGCAAAGGGCAGGAATAGAAATCAAGTACGACACTTGTGCTACTGCGCTACTCAAAGATGGAGACTCCATCTGCGGGTTAGTCGCTACGTGCAAGGGTGCGGATATCACTTTCCACTCCTCATCTGTCGTTCTTGCGTGTGGAGGATTCGAAGCGAACCGCACCCTGCGATCGAAACACCTCGGAGACGAGTGGTCCCGCGCTCGCGTAAGTAATGAATATCCAGTATCCAAGAGGGAAGAATAAAATTACGAATTTTCTGAGTAGGTACGTGGGACCCCCTTCAACACCGGAGACGGACTTACATTAGCATCCGCTGTCGGAGCAAAACTCACGGGAGACTTTAGCGGCGGAGGGTGCCATAGCACATGCTGGGACGCAAACGCCGATCCAGACGCTGGCAACCGCGTCCTGAGCAATCAATACACAAAGTCTGGTTACCCGCTTGGCCTAATGATCAACGCTGCTGGGCGCCGGTTCGTTGACGAGGGTGCGGATTATCGTAACTATACATACGCAGCATACGGGCGCGCTATTCTTGCGCAGCCGGGTGGCATTGCGTTTCAGGTGTATGACAACCAGGTCATAAAGTGGCTGCGAGAAGAAGAATATGCCGATGATGTCGTGAAGAAAGTATATGCGGACAGTATTGACGATCTCGCGGATAAGCTAGTCGCGGAAGGTTTGGAGGGGCCAACTACATTCGTCAGCACGATTGAGAAGTATAACGAAGCGGTCCACACTCACCGAGGGCTCCATTCCGATCTCGTCTGGGATCCCTCTGTAAAAGATGGTCTTTCAACAGGAGTACAGAGCACCGTTGATCCACCAAAGAGCAACTGGGCTCTTCCTTTAACAAGGCCGCCTTTCCTCGCCGTGAAGATCGCGTGTGGAATCACTTTTACCTTCGGCGGACTTGCAATAGATCCAGAATCTGCTGGTGTAATCTCCGAAGATACAGGCAAGCCGATTCCTGGGCTGTTTTGTGCAGGTGAACTCGTTGGTGGTCTATTCTACGGAAACTATCCGGGAGGAAGCGGACTTACTAGTGGAGCAGTATTTGGGAAGAAGGCGGGTAATGCGGCAGCTTACCATTCACGCCAAATGAACTAGTCGTTGCGTTGAGTGGCCGATGGCCCGATAGTACAGGAAACCCATCAGAGTGACAGTCAAATGTACAATAAGTTACAGAATTAAAAGGGACAGGTTTCTTTGAGTCAGGAGGACGACCGTGTTTATTGTCTTTCTAACACGTTGGCCAATGCCCCATAGATGGATTTGTATGACTATTGGTGAATTTCCCTCCAAAAATAGTAACCATAAGTGAATTCTAACGAGTTGACGACGTCTAAGTGTAGTTATGATAAATGTTAAAATATTTAAAAGTCAATCCAATCCAACCGGATTCGTATTCTATGCATTGCCTGATCAGGAAAACCATCATGGGTAAATACAGCAGACATTTCTATAGTAATTGGAAGACATGCAAGTCGTACCGCACTGTCTTTCAAAGTTCTTGTTCGTTGTGAATTATACATTCATGCTATCAGTAATTTCAATTTTCACTTGTACATAGTTATTATAATAGATTTGCTGGTCTGCTCCTTTTGATAGGGTGATAAAAGGATATTGAATACCTCACTTGAGAGATACACGGTCTATATGCAAGTATTGATACCTCTGATGAATGTGCATTCGGTTCAATTAAATTACCTGGAACGATAGCTTTATGGATCCTTCTATCTCAACGCTCAGCACTGTATCCGTTTTTGCACAAATTCCAAGAATGCATATCTGCATATAGAAAATGGTAGAATGCCCCATTTCACCGGACTCCCTGTGGTTCTTCAGGGCGGATGAAACATGCGGTCATGGACAAGGACCAAAGTCTCGCCGATGAGGTGTACGAAACAACCGCACTTCAGGCGCATTATACATATGCCTGACATTACGGCTCAGGAAGATCACGGGCGGGACGGGCTGTAAAATGAAATCGGACGAGTGTGCTTCTCTATCCTGTAACCGTCTTTACGAAATTAATGGCGATCGCGACGGAACAAAGTTCATGCTCTTATCTCCCTGATAAGATGATATGTTGTTGAGATGCTTGAAAGATGGAGGAATCAGGAAGCCTTGAAAGATGACAATTGTACAGTCGAAGATTCCCTGAACTTCGATGTTGTTCACCACGAAAATACGTAAAACAAGTTTTGCGAAATACACCGACTTGTAGAAAACGTCCGAGCCAGCCAGAGTTCAAGCCGGTTACGCTTTGCATTGGCAATTATCGCTTATAAGTTGTCTCCAACCGCACACAACCGTCGGCATTACGTTTCGTTTAGGACGCCACATGAGCGCCTATTCACCACTAACTTACATTTGTGTGGAATATCTCGAATGTAACACGACCGACGATCGGAAGATAAACCCCGATCGGTCAGCGAGTGGAAGGATTTACTGCGAGGTATCCACCGTCAATAATGATCTCCTGACCGTTTGTATAACAGCCCGCGGGGGAAACGAGATAGATGACGATTCCCGAGACTTCTTGTGCACTGAACATGCGTGTTTTCCAGCGCGAAGATAATGAGCGTACCACCCAAATTGGGACATATTACATGTACTTACTTCCCTGGCCTACCAGCAGGAACTGGCAGAATAGTCTGTCCCACCTTATTGGTCTGCTCTACACTGACGCTTTCAGGATCCGGGATGACTCTCTGTGTCATTTCAGTCGCATAAACGCCTAGGCCGTAGAGCGTTTGAAAGGGAATGTCGAGAGTAGTTAGCTTTTATACATACCGGGAGCGACAGCATTAACTCGCACGGGAACTCCTTTCAATGCGAATTCAGTCGCCAATATGCGAGTTAGGTGTGATGAAGCCGCCTTGCCGCTATTATAGGCGAACTATGGATTCCAATATTGCTTGTCAACTGTTACAAGAGCCATTGAACTCATGGTTTAAACTGACATGATTCTGTGCGAGGCGCATCACGCCGCTGATACTTGTAATATTGACGACAGAGCTCTGCCAATGTTTCGAGTCCTCCGACCCCTTCGAGAGAAGGCCGAGGAAGGCAGTAGTGACGAAGAAAATAGAAAATGTATTGACGCGGTACACGTCGGACCACGATTCAAACGATTCATTGTCGAAGAGGGCGCGTCCAAGCGTTCCAGGTTCCTTGTGCTCGGGGGAAGATAGGTCATTGAAGAACGATGATACTGGACCTACTTGACCCGAGCTGCGAGAAACGTAATAGGGAATATCAGTCTCGCGCAGTGACAGTGACAGCAGTTGTAAATAGTGAGATACTTGTTGACCAGTATATGAAGTTTTCCTTCTTGTTGCTCAATCGCCTTCACACCTTCCAGGATGCTAGCCTTGTAGGTAACATCCATTGGTAGTCTAAAGACTATTTCAGCTCGCAGCTCCAGAGAAGTATTCCTGCACCACTCACGGATATAATGATCCTTTTGCACTCGAATCAAGTGATTTTGCTGCCTTCTCTAATGCCTCTTTCCTTCTGCCCGATATATATACTTTTGCGCCATTTGTCGCGAGACCCCGTGCAATCATGAGTCCACTGCATACAATTTAATCATTGAACATTTTAGTGGTATGATGGACGAAGTACATTCCGCTTCCCCCACCAGTTACCAAGGCTATGCGACCGCTAAGATCATAAAGTGCATTCAACGAGAGGCCGGAAGACCCAGACATGCTTTGAAGCTGCAGGATACTGAACGTGATCTGGATGCGATATACAGATCGATCATTCGTCGAGTAGGGTCATTGACGAGGTATGTACCGATGAGATCACAAGAAACGAACATAGACCACGAAATACATACGGGGGCTGCGACTTCAGTTATGTACCGAGGTAGACAGCTGCAATATTTGTGACAAAGAATTAGGAGAAGAACAAGATAGGGACTCGTAAACAGAATCAACAGATCGACGCGTTCATGGCACGTGACTTAATCATTAAAATGATTAAATGGTCAATATCTAATTACGTTATCTTTCCAGAAACGTCCGTGGGTGTTCATCGGATGCGTGTTTCCTTTGTCACTCATGCATCTAAGCATACACGTGAATGCTCTATCTCAACTGTACTGTGAAGCTTGCACATGGACTACACAGTGTCAGAAGACTGGTTCTACTTCGTGCTGCCCCCTTGCAACTTTAGAATCTTCTCAAGGAACACAGCAAACAAGCAATACTTCCTAGAATAGCCTTGCTTTATTTCACTCTTGATGTTTCAAGGTACTTTTATGCTGTATCATTCCTACGTTTCATCTATGGGTAAAGCAGTAACAAGGCTTTCTCAGTCTCTTGTTCTTCTACCGTCTACAACCAAGGAGGCCAAAGAGAGTGGCATGCAGTCTTGGTTCCTTGTTCTCATGTCCAAGGTCTAATGACACGATAAGGACTGCCGATTCCGTTTGTATGGCCTACTATAAATACTGAGAACTCTTAGGCTTAAAAGATGTATGCCCACGCAAAGAAGCGATCTTATTGCGTCATAGTGAAACAGTACACTCGTTCGCAGATAAAGGTGTTCTCATGTACATTGCAAGAGGTGGATGCAGAAGGTGATTCGTCAGCCTGAGGCTTCATTCAAACGTCCGGCATTACGCTTCCTCCCTTCCCTAACGATGTCCCTATCCTCCAGCCTCTCGTTGTTTAATACACCTAGTGTAGGGCCGAGACTCCATGGAATTTGGGAAACCCTGGAAAGCCGCCAGGCAGCTGGATTTCTGGCATTATGTCACATGGGATCCTTCTAGAGGCTTGAATGTGAAGCAATTAAAGGCACCTTTCTCATTCTATAAAAACACGTTGCCGATTCGGCGATTGACGAGGGTTCTGGTATAGGTTCTATTTGCAGTTAATATTTCGGCAGACAGGATACTGCAATTTAAACAAGACACAGATAGGCAACCTTTCGGTAATAAAAAAGGAATTCAAAAGACACTCTACTCGTTCTCAATATTAAATATCACATCGGTCTGTAAGTCTCAATCTAGCACAATATGCATGAATACATTGAGTGTATAACTGCGTTCTAGGAAGATGCCTCGCATACCTGGCTGTTGAGAAGGAGAACACAATCAGACCATTTGTGTACGAGTCGAATTAAGTCATCAATACACATTTAGCCGTTTTGAAAAGAAGCCTGGGTCCGAGTATTAGTCACTGCCGCCAAGGCACCTGATATTTGAGTGCATAGGTTCTGAAGCACTACGTCAGACTGTCGGCTCATTTGGCAGTGCGATGACAGATATTAAAGACAGAGTAGCACTTTGTGCAAGGAGGTTTCTACTTAATCAACTTAGAAGTCTTCAAGTGCTCCCACCAGACCCTTCTGGTTGGACTCTTTTGCGCCTAATTCCTGGACATACCATCTATCACATTGGCGGCACACTTGTTGCTTCTCGGCTGACATGCTACCCTCGAAGCTACTTTTTTTTTTTGTGTAGCAAACAGAACAGGTTTCTTGTGTTCTGCACTTTGAGTGACTGCACCCTTATCTACAAGTTCCCCAGCTATCAATGTGCCACTCTGTGAACGAGTAGACAAGCGTGAGATCATCAAGCAGGTGTTATGGGAGCTACTTTTTTAAAGGGAAAACAGGAAAAGATTCCAGCCCAACTGCAATACAGGCGACTGGGATGAGAGAAGTCTAAAACTTTGACAAGGCAACACCAGAAAAGTACGGGAAATAAGACCAGATACACATCTGAGTAAACACCGCCGAATTGTTGCCTCTTAGAGCCCGAAAGTTTTTCATCTCAAAAAGGAAAGAATATCTAGGCTTCTGGGAAAGTTTGATCATCTGTAAGTTAAATAAAAGGCTGTTTGAGTATATGTAAAGCTTCTCAGACGCCGGCTCTTGAGAGAAAATACACACATTGAGGTTTCTATTAATGCTCGAACTGAGCACTTCGTTATGCGGAATCCTCTATACCAGCATGTCAAACGTAGCACACCCTGAACATCCATAACACGTTTCGACTTAGGGTATGCGCCACAAAGCCTTAGAAGACAAAGGCGCAGAACTTAACTTTGATTTGAAAGCAGCTGATTGGTTTTTGTGCTTTAGTCACGCAGGGAAGCCGAGATGAGATGCACTGGAAAGACACTTTGGAAGAACGGGCTATCTTCGGGCTTCATGTCCGGTGGCCTGGTCAGAATTTATTAATAGTGACCTTCGGTGTAGCACTTTGCTTAGAGAGAAGGACCAGAAGGCATTTTACGACCCACTTAAATTACGAGAAAGAGCATTGAAGCTGACGACTAAAAGGCGTTCCTAAACTTCATCTTCGCGTTATTATTTGGTTAGAGCATGGATACTCCGATTTGAGATTATTGCATCCGAACCTGTCTGGAGCATGAACTAGAGTTATTGCTATCCGCCTACTTCTGTGATGTATTGCAGAAACAGCATGGTCGTTGGAGGCCACGTAGCTGAAGCACATGGATGAACTCTTAACTTAGTGAACACTGGAGGACGACGTAGCCGGAGATACCTCTCAGAAAGTTAGAATCTGGAGTTCCTTATATAGGGGATGACAAGAGAACAACTTGACCTTGGAGCTTGATAGACTACAATCTTGCAGTGCGACGGACCTTCTTTCCCTGAAGGGGATCCTTGAAAGAAAGGAGAAAACCACCCTGCGAATCGGAACTGGCACGAAAGATCGCCGGGCACGTGGCTACAGTTAGGCCAAATATATAGCAACAGGCGCGCTCATACTAGCATTTTATGGACTTAATCTCTCATGAACGAAACAACTGAATTTCCAAGACACTGCATCTAACACGTCTACCAGCTTTGCTTGATACCACTCGTCATGGTAAAAGGATTTTCATTCAACCCCGAATGGTCCGACGGAAATTCGAGCTTTCAAAACTGAAATCCGGGCTCTGCGGACAATCGCGCGAAGTCCCTTGTACTTGCAGTCGGCAGAGTCCTCATGCAGTCATCCCCCACAGGTGTCTTCGCACGACTGTGTTCTAGGATTCTACAAACCATCCTCGTGTTTGCTTAGAAACCTTGTATCTAGGGCTGGAATTTTGAGTTTTCTACGCGCTACTGTTTGGTCGCCATCAGAATTGCAGCCTGCTCAGCAGATAGCAACAGCTGTCGCAATTACTCCTGTCGCGAGTGGCTCTGTCGCGGAAGAAGCGTAGGCCCTCAGCGAATGTCAAGCATCCATGCACCGAACGATACCGAATATTAATTTCATTATGCTGCCACGCGCTGTGTTTGCTTCTGAGCCTAGAATATTGATGGCTATTTACTCCATGATCCTCTTAAGGCCTTATTTCCTTTGGCTGTTTCAGACACACAAGAGTCTTGAGAATGGAATCCATTCCAGCTTTACGACATCACATAATTGCTTTGAAGCTTCTACCGCCGCGAGGCAAAGTCGTGTCTGTCAATTCAAATCTCCTTCTATTCAGGCCTATCTATCCTGCAGACATGGCCTTGAGGTTCTGGCACGTCATCTGCAGCGATGACGGGCGCCTTGAGGTCGGCAGGGACGGGATGTTATGTCATTAGTTGCCGATTTTAGTTCACCATGGTCCATCTTGTTGGCGTGTCGCTTAACATTGACTGAACGAGAACGCAGGGACAAAATCTAGTTCACTCAGTCAATTGTTCAGAACAGTGTAGAAGAAGTTACAAGAGAAGAAAGGTCCGATTTTAGCCTAATAGCGAGCAATGATACATGAGGCATCGGGTGAATCAAAATCAGGGCTCCGGTGCGGGGTAAATACAGCATGAGTCGTTTATACAGTCTGCTTTCAAAAATACAGTTCAGCCGAATGTGCGCATCGATTGTCTGTGGAATTAAGCCAAAACAACGGAGCAATTCGTCCGCGGACCTCCTAAAAAATTGGCAAAGGCCGCTGTCAACTGTTTCAAGAGCCTAGAGACGGCACCTATGTTGAGCTTGAAAAGAACAACGGTGACGACAAAAGCGAAACGTGCCTGAGGGGGATGTCTCTTCGGCTGTCTGCTTACGGGACTTGCACGAACGCATGCGTGAGCCTGGCACCTTGTCGGGTCCACGTCTCTTGGGTTTCGCGTCGTAGCGGCATTCCTCGCGACGGCGCACACAGTTAGAACATGCCGGGCGAACCGCGTCGCAACGTATCTTACGACCACGGCTGGGAGCGTGGAAATCAGTATTATTTTTCTTCCTGCATCTAGCAAGCAACGGCGCTTACCATTGGTGGCAAGCCATGACGATCCGTTTCGAACCGCCTTTCCCCTCGCCGGACGAGGAGGATGCTTGTGCAGGGATGCTTAGAGGGGGAAGGGACGGATAGGGCGCAGATTCGCCTTCGCCACGTGCCGGGTGTGTCGCTCCATGAGGTAGGGTACTTGACGACGAACTTGCGGGTTGTGCCTGCGAATGGACTTGGAATGAGTGGAGACTGTGGCCCGGAGAATGTGTTCGTGCGGAAGTCCTGTACATCGACGTTTCGGACGTATGGACCGACGAATGTGGTAGATGGCCATGATGATGAAGGGGCTGAATTGGCGCGAGTGTCGTATTTTCGTACCGCCTGGGAGATTCATACGCGTGAGGGACGCTGCGATCACCTCTGTGATAAACATCGGTGGTATATGTGCCTTGGTAATCGCCAGCCTGATTCGGCTCGACACGAGGTAGATCATAGGCGTCATGCACTGGATCATAAGCCGCATGACTGATTGGGCCTCCTTGTGCATAATTCGGGGACTCGGGCGGGGACTGCCTAACATCCGGTGCATCACTAACTGTGTTCGTATTGTAATGAAGACGCGCTAGAAGTTTCATGCCGAAGATGAGTCAAAATTACAACTCAGTGCTCAATGAGCATAAGCAAATAAGACCTACATGAAATGCTGGGTAGGATATTCTGGCGTCTGTCTTCGCTGTGATACGAGTAGCCCGTACGAGGGCGGTTTTGATTATCCATACTTTGGAGAAGGGAGAGGGTGAGGGCAATGTTGGTTGAGGAAAACGACAAGCAGGTCCACAGTTGAACAAGGCACTCAGATATAAAAGGTGCACTTTTCTACGAACAAAGGTGCAACTTAAATATCAAACTTAACGAAAAATCTAGAGCAAAGAAACTCCGATTCTCCAGACCAGCGAGTGCGAAGGCAACACGTCTGGTTCTGGGCAGACCTTCGGAGCGAAGGACGTTGTTGGACGAGGAGGACGTTTCTCGGGATCTCCCCGCTCGGTGCGTTAAATCCACGGCCAGAAAAGGTAAAAGAGGAACCTCGCGCCTGCTGACCACAGCAATCGATGCCTGAGTGAGCTGCGAAAAAAAAGATCTCCGACGAAGTCTATACGTATCCTATTGTGGAGAAGGCGGGTCTAGTAAGTATATGGAAAGGAAATCTCAATGATTAGCGAAGCAAGCACTTGCCAAAGAGTTTCCGCTCTTGGCGGCAGGTCTCGGAAGGTTTGATTTCACTGAACCACCGATCCGTTCTACCGGAATACAGCACTTTAGAAGCGCAAAGGGTGGTGTAGATTATCAGCAGCCCGCGGATGGCTAGCGAATGCGGATTCAAATAGATACGGTGACTATGCCCGGGGTTTTCTTCCGATGTCAGAAGCGTTGCAGTCTTCCTCTGTAAGTCGACAGGGGGTAAGAAGAATTTGAGTGGATGGCTCTCCTTTATGATCGTCTACCGTTGCAGTATGTGATTCCCGGACTCGGGAGAGATATCCAAAACGACCGGAGGCTTTAGACTAGATGGACGTGTAGACTCAAGTTTCAACGCGATACGGCACACTTACGAATACTCGATTGGATCTGAGTCGAGGAAAGCTTGCGGCAATCAGCCATGTGCACGCGTATGTTTCGCTTCATAGAAATTCAAAGGCACTGAGAAAGGGGAGAACCAGGCAATTGTGCGACCTCGTGCTGCGTCTTCGTCTGCTACAGCAGCTACGCGAGCACGTAAAGTCGTAGATTCGTCATCGTAAGTCCAAAGTACCCTTTGCCATTTCATTCCAGCTCTGGGCGGTTACGGCCGATAACCTAATAAGATTGTTGCCGCGTGGACTGACATAATATCCATAGCACGTTGCCTACACCACAGCGAACTTTGAGAAAAAAACCCGAGCATCACCATGGGAAATAGAACCAGGATGGCTCAGCAAGTCAGTCGAGTAGCAGATTCGATAACATGAGGAAAACAGAATAAAGTGAAGCTGTCAGTGGACTCAGGCTCAGAGATTTCAGAAACAAGCAGCGGTGGCAAGGGAACGACAACCCGTGGTAACGAGTGTGGGGAGTCGACTGGCGGCCAATGCAACTCTCCCAGACATGCAATCCCAGCAAGTGCTTGCTGTTGAGGCATTATCCACAACCAACGCCTTCGAGTTCACTCAGCCATACTTAGACACCAAGGCGGAGGGCTTCCGACCGGGGACCGGACATCGAAGTACCTTTTCGGCTTCTTTTCCCGGAGCGGCTCGATGACCAATACGTGACGTGACGGGCTTCCCTAATATAGTAAATTGATCATCAGGCTGGAAATTGAAGTGCGCCCATTCGGGAGTGAGTCGTAGTCGACGCCGACCATGCAGCGCCTCGTTGACGACGAGAGTGGCCGGTCAGCACCTGCGGTACGCTTTCACCTCAATATCCACCATCGGTCGTTTTCTAAGTCTCTGCTTGGCATCAGCTCCAGCCCCAGCTACACCAACAAGAGGACCATTTGACGCAGGAACGCGTCCCATCCACGTCGACTATCTCTGCCATGGCCGTATCCGCTCTGCCTGCTGGTCGTCGAGCATCGTCTCCATCGCCTCGACCAAAATCTCCTACCAACAGGCTTTTCCTACTATCCTCATCCCAACAGTCGGACCTGGCGACCGCAAGCAACCACAGTAAACCCGTGAGCCGGCTCTCTGATGCGTTTGCTAGCTTGGGTGGGCGTGCTCGGACTATCTCGACAGGGTCAGATCCAAAAGCTTCTCGCCCCGGGAAGTCGGTTGAAGCTCACATAGCAGAGACTACACCAGCAGAAAGTTCGTTTGGTATTGGTGAGTCACTTTCTTGCATTGTCACATATACTCTAGCATTGCAAAACCGACGCCCTATAACTCCTTTCGGATGCAACAATTCCACTCTTATATTCATGCCCTCCTCTAGAGGACCAATGAATATTTGAGTTATGTACTTGATGCATGCCATCACACAAAGACTTCCAGTGTCAGGCATCTCTGTTGCTTTCGGTGAATTAAGTTGTGCCTTTCAACCACAAATTAGATTTTACTTTTCATTTAATTAAACCATTTATTATTTCTGCAGCCCACGCGTATCGGTGTTCTCACAGATATTTTATTTTATTTTTTAGACGCGGATCCCTTTGCTAGTCAACCCGGTGGTTCATCAACGCAGATATCTCAGTTGACCAGTGATGCTTCTTCGACCACGACACAGCCTAATTTCAGCAATCAAGCTCAGAGAAGACAACGTGGGAGCCTTCTTTATGCTGCAACGGATGCTTTAGGGCTCGGGCGTGTCGGAGCAACTATCAGCAAGAGGATGGGCAAACGCAGCTCTATTGAACAAAGTAGAACTGCGCCTCCCCCTCAAAACCAGCCCCAGTCGCAATTACGAAGAGGCTTACCATGGAAAGGGAAAGTAAAGCCAAGGGGACATTGGGCGTTACAGCCTCCGTCATCCACGCATATTATATCAGATGTCATCGAAATCAGCGCGGCCAACACCGGTCGAAACACAGTCCGTGATGAGGAAGAAGAGAATGAACGAAGGGAGCGCGATCGACTCCGAGAGGCGGCTGCCGAGTCTATAGGAATTAGCCCTTTGTTCAGAGAAGATGCATCGTCTAGGCTCACGGAGAGTGATGGCATGAACTTTGACGATTCTGCTGAAAACCTATCCAGGGAACAAGAGACAAGCTTGGATACTGATCCAACAGATCGGACACAGAACATAGATAATTTGCAGACCAACGCGAATGGATCTGCGAAGCCAAACGAGAGACAGTCTGGGCTACAGCTGCGACAATCGCGAGAAAGTAGGCACAATCGTAGTTCATCGCTCTCTGGTATTGTTACGCCTACAACACCAAGTTCATCTTCCAATTGGCCTCTCTCGCCTCATGTTCCGCCCGTTATCTCGGGCAACGGAAGGACTCCAAAAGGTTCCGTGACGGCGTCTCTTGTCCAGCCAGAATTCCCTCCTTTTCCATGTCTATTTTCTACATTGAGCCCGTTTACATGCAAGTCTTCGTCATTATTGAAGTTCTTTCCGTCTGCACCGCTACTTATCCGTGGCTTCTCCCGGCAATGGCGTTCACGGACGATTGTGATGACTTCTCCGCCTCATTCAAAGCCTCCGTCATTAAGCGGCTTTCGGTCCATGGCCCCCGATGAAGTGTCGTCCTCCATCTATTATTTGCATCTGTTCAAATCTTCGGGAGCGGATGAGAAGGAACTCGAGAGATTGGAGGTGAATGAGAGCTCGGTGGTTTTTGTAGCCGAAGAAGAGGTCGCTGGCAAGCGCTCGGTCGTCAAAGTTGGTGGTATGGATGCCGGGGGAAAGAAGAAGGAAGTCAACGTGGAAGAGGCTTGTCAGACCATGTGGCTCCTTTCTATTGCTGATATGGATGAAGCACAGACTTGGATAACGACATTGAAAAACGCCGTGTTGGACCAAAGGTATGTTTTAATATTAGAAATAGTCATGGAGAGCTTCGAGGAAGCAGTCTCTCCTCATATAGTCTTTGTCACGAGGCTGTAGCTTACTCTTTTTTCTCTTAGAGCGGAAAAGGCAGGAATCGCCAAGGCAACTCAGCCGTCAGCGCCCGGTCCAAAGGGAGATTTAGACGTCATGCTTACTTTGCGTGCACAAGAAGTTGCTTCCACTGTTCGTCAGCATGCTCAAAGGTCGTCGAAAACACTGCACGAAGAAATACGCGCTCGCAACTCTGAAAGTCCTGCTCCAACCGTTAAGTCTTGGTCTGGCGAGACAAGACCTTCGTCGCCATCTGGACGAATGATGTCTTTGAAAAGCTTATTCTCAGTTCCGGGACGTTCTCGATCTTTGTCACATGGCACGAATCGAAGTGAGGACTCCCCGACGACGCCGGTGGATCCCCCATCGTTCACTTCTCGCGGGACAACGCTCCTAGACATGATCCGGCCTATGAGCGGAAATAGCACGACTGGGATAGCGGAGGCAGACTCGAAGTCGGCGCCATCGTCTCCAATTACTACCAGCCAGAATCTGCCCGTACCCATCGCATACCCGGGACCAATCTTATCTGCAGCGGAAATGAACTTGGACAGAGTAAGCTTGAAGGAGCGCGATCGAGAGATGCCAGAATGGTACACCCTTCAAAGTCGACAACGTGATAGGGGTGACTCTTTGACTTCCTTCAACACAGGGTCAGCTCTTCTTCCCCCACCACGTAACAAACGACCATGGACTTCCGCCGGCTTTCTCACTAATACTACAAAGCGTGAGCAACAAACAATCGATAACAGCCCCCCTTCTCGGAGGTCATTCCAGAGCACTGTATCGTTACGTGGAGCAAGGTTGAGCTTAGATGGAAAGACAAACCCACCTTCCGTTGATTCTAATGCTACTGCAACCGGTGCTGTTGGACTCGGGGCTCCGGAACTTGGATCGAAACGCGCTTCGTTATCCTCGTCTGTTTCGTCCTTTGTCAGCGCACCACCCGATCGGGACCCGCTTGCGGGACGAAGTTCTTCTACTATTCAACGTCGTATTAGAGCAGGGAAAATTCCTAAGATGTTAACACCACCAGCGGGTCCACCCCCTTCTGTACCAACGGATCAAATTCAACCGACACGTCCGAGTTTCTCATCAGGAGAACCTAATGCTGAGATACCTGGGGATCAGGCTCCGAGCCGGTCGTCTTCTTTGCGCAGCGCTACCAATTCCGATACCGTTCAGAATGGAATGATACCGACTGGTAGACGTCTTTCAACGTCATCTGCGCTTAGCTCTGGTTCAGTGGATGCATCGCAAGCACGTGGAGGCAGCTTTAGTTCTGTACGAAGGTCTTCAAACAGTCTGTCCCCGAAGCGTACATCAGTCCCCCCGCCTCAACGGCCTGCGCCGACCTGTGCACCTCCGCCAACCCCGCTGGAAGTAGTCAATAACTCAAAGGAAAATGGAGTCACGCCCAGACGTGCTTCTTTCCGTGAATCACTTTCACCCAGATCTCTTCGATTTTCTTTGAGTCCGCAATCCTCAAAGGATGGTTCTCATCCTGATGATGCTCTTCGACGTCGCAGTCTCAGCAATGGAAGTTCAGTACCAAACGGTGCATCATCCCATACAATACTAGCACCACCTGCGCCACCTCCCACCGGTCCTCTTCCCCCAACGCCGCGCGATCCTGTTCCCAACAGGTACTCAATTAGAGAGCGTTTGAGGATGAGAAGTGCTCCTTCTCCGCCACTTGGATTACGTCGAGGAGCAGGCGGACCACCAACTACCTTACCAGGCTCTCCCCCATTGGTTACCGTTTCATCTGTTGCGTCTTTGAAGGAGAGCACACACTCAATACCCATAGGAGAGCCTATTACAGAGATACCTAAAGACCTAAACTTTCTCAATATGTCTTCACCAGTCGATTCTTCGTCCGCCTCAACAGAAGATGCGGACTTTTTAAATGTATCTACCCCACATACGGCAAGTTTCCCGAAACAGATACCTGGAAGATCCTCGGAGCTTGCCCGGCCGGAACATCCGAATGGTTCGCCTCCAACGCCGGAAATGACGGCTTTGCCACCTCCTCCCCGCCGGGGTAGAAATGGCACCATTTCGGAGAAGGATAGGGACCGCAGTTCTCCGTCCGTCATAAATAGCGTGGAACCGACTACCGTGGATGGCATATTGCCCAATAACATACCGCTTGAGACTGTCACAACGATTTAATCTTATTTTTGGAAGGATTCTTGTAATTTGCTATGCATGTTGTTTGTTCGTCGTTATTTAGGAGGTTATTCTTGGTTTTGAGTTCATGTTGTAATAGTATCATTGTTAGCATTATTATGGATACATAAAATGATTGCACAAGAAACAACGATCGAAACGAGAAACGAAAACAAAATCGATCATGCAAAGCTATTTTCGACATCCGCGCTGTCATCTCCAGTTTCCATATTAGCGAACTAAGATAGGTCATTATCATGAGAAAGCTGACCATAGTACAGACACTAAAGATACTCACAGTCAAGAAAGCCGCGGGACGATGCTGTTCAGCCCAGAACTGGAGTGGCGTGTCCAAAGTCATACTATACGGCAGATTTGACGACCAGAGTTGAGTGAGCCCAATCCCGTAATTCCAAACTTTCCCCTCGGGAACTAAGGTCATGCCCAATACACGGTCCGACAGAAGCAATTGAACACGCTCAGACATATTGGGGTTGAACCCCTAAACACTTCATTAACTTATGCTTGCGGTTGAAAGATTAAATCTACTTACCGGAGGGTTGGGTGAAGTATCAGCGTTCTTTCGGCCCCATTCAAACCCGGGTACAGTCAACGAGTGCGCAGATAACGATACGGAGCCTGGAGTGAACGAGCACATAATGCAAATAGAGGACGGACCCCATTCCGGATGGTCCGCCATCAACTTGGCTTGCGTCGTCACGTCTGTCGGGGATAAGTGAGGTAGTTCTAGTGCCTGGGTCTTAATCCAGCCTAATGGCTCGAGGTCTTTCAGGAGGAAATCATCCCTCGGCAGCTGAGAAGGTAGCTCCACCGAATTGTTATTGCCGCGTTGCGGAATCCATGCGACCGCTTTAATCTCTTTAACCTGCTTGTTGTCGGGAGGTGAAGTTCCATAAAGGAATGCAGCCACTTGCGTTCGTAAGTCTGCGGATATGACGAATGCCCTAAGAACGTTCTTCGGTATGACATAAGTGAACGAGGCTGCATCGTCCTTCACGTCGTCGTTTGACACATAGATATGCTGCAAGCGGAGGGGAAGGTGCGTCGCGGAGATAGCACGTACGCGCCAATCGGACTTGCTTGAGAAGACCTGCTGTTCGTAGTTGGTCGCTGAGAAAGGAAATCATAAGTAAACGCCAAAGATCGATAGTAATTTTTACTCACTAGTAACTGTCTGGATCGTATCACCATGGATATTGGTAGTTTTTCTGTGCCAAAGTATTCATCATCAAAGTTAATCTTACATTTTATTTATTTATTTCTTACGTTTGAACAGCAGTGACCTGGGCTTGAGCCTCCGTACTCTTCTCAAGCTCGGCCATTTGCTGACGTTGGACAGATGGAGCAGCGATCTCTTGACCAAGAATGATGTCTCGAATTTCACTAGCAGTTAAGGAAGCAATGTTTACACTATTCCGTTTGCCGAAGTCCTTAATACAAACGTGTTAGACACTAGGAGGTAGCACATTGGAAGGATAAAGAAACTTACTGCGAGGATAAGGTCCTTCAAAGCAACTTCGACCTTGATCCAATCATCGTCGGATAGTGTGGGCCAAACGAAGTGAGGTTCAGTTATCGTCGACTTATCGGGACGTAAGATAATTTTCGCTCTCTCGTTATTGACGTGTAAGCCACGCAAGAGGAGAATAAGACGCGAGAATGCTGTGTAACTCGAGATAGACTTGAGCCAGTCATCTTTAATAAACATTAGGAGATCAGCTCAATGAAGGAAGGCTGAGTCACGTACCATATAGGTTGAACAGAACCATCTGCGGTTGGGTTGCACGCTGCAAGAAGAGGTCAAATTATAATTCATTACAAAAGGACAACAATAACTCACAAGAATGAGATCACCAAATTTCTCCATCTTCATGCAAGCCTGGAAGGGTAATTGCAACTCACTTCCCTTTATGACGATGTTGGGAAAGTCAAGAAGATGGACCTCCAGAGGATCTATACAAAAAAGGACAGGTGAGCGACATTGCACCAACCTGGTACGCAAATGATATTCATACCCAACATTCCCTTTCGGGTAACAATCACTTGCTTTGGCTGCTCTTCGACGGGGAGTGAACGGACCAAAGCAGCAACTTCTTCAGCCGTCTTCCATTTCGCGAGCTGTCCCAAACGTTTCTGGCCAGCCCAGACACTCGTGTGGATGATCTTCAAGAAGAGCTGTCCTGAACGCGGGTTGAAGATGAAGATGGCACCGTCTACGGTTTAGGTATAAGTAACGGTAATAGAGCTCAGCGCAACATTCAAGACGTACTGATCTGGAGAAAAGGAGGTATAGAATAAGTATTGAGCCGGCCTGTTCACGGGAAAGTTACTTACTGGTTTAGTGGTCAAGTTACCCTCGAACGTCTTGTGACTATAATATCTGTATTAGCAGGGGAACAAGACGGAACAGAAGAAACGGCTAACATTGTAACACGGTAGACGTTCGTATCATCGACGAACCCTGCATAAGGAAGTGATTAGCAACAACTCGGAACTCAGTTTAATGGGAAAACGCACAAATGATCTGGTTTGAGAATAGCTCAGAGTAGTTCTGGCTATTCAGGTAAGGTTCCGTCGGTTCAGACGAATAGAGCTGCAAGCCCTTTCGTATACGCTCCCGAAGGACATGGCAGGCGGGGTTAGCTTTCATGATCTTGCTCATAGCTTGCTGGATTAATGGTTTCATTCCAGGGAACCAGTTGCCATACGCAGACCATAAGTTGTACGCAAGGTCCATGCCAATCATCACACCCGTCGGTGAAGGATAAATACTCATTGAGTCCGATACCTAAGAATCATTTATCAGACATGTCAAGTCTTATTACTAGTAAAGAACTTACATAGTCCAAGAACTTCGCACGCGTATATCGTTCAATGTCGTGAGAGTCGAAGTCACCCCAACGAAGCTGGACATCAATCCAATACTTGTTGCTTGTTGTTCCATCAAGCACGTCCTTGTTCTGAAAATAAAGTCAGCAATGAACTTGGACACGGGAAGGATGATTTAAGCTCACGTCAGTGACTAGGGATGGACGGGAGATGTTCCACTGAGTAATATAAAGTTAGCAAGGGCTTCTTACTAAGAGACAATATATTTACCTTGTACGCGGAGAAAAGCAGGATGTCCGCACAAGACCTTGTGATGAAATTCAATAACTAATCTATAGAGATATGGAATGAATAACTCACGAGTTCATCTTATAACTCTTACGAGGGTGGATCGTCTCTTTCTGGACCGTCTCAATCTGCAATGGCTCAAGCTCCTGATCGAACACCTGACATAAGTCCATCACGACACTCTCATGAATCTTCTGCCACAAGTGGGCACGGAAGATTTGAATGAGGGAAATCTTCAACGTCGGGATCTTTCCGTGCATGAAGATACCCGTTAGATCCAACTGTACTTGGAAACCGACGTAAACGTTTGCACGGTTGATAGTTGGACTCCACCACAACGTGAATCGACGATTTGGAATCTGATTCAGACCAGATCGCTGAGCGTTCGTGAGCTTCTTGTACCTCATCGACTCCTCGAACCCGGACGCTTTCTCCCAGAACAGACCCTCCCACGTTGGGAAGTACGTGCCCTTGAAGAGCGTATGCTCAAGGATTCCTTCCACACCTCCCAGTGCAGCGATGACGTCCACTCGGTAGTTGTTCAACTGCCATAACTTGCCATCATGCCGTTGAGATGTCCACCAGAACGGATTACTACAAGATCCGTCAGAATAACATTTCATAAAGCAAAGTTATAAAGCTTACTGTTTGAGAAGCTGATACTGCTTCCAGTCTGTTCGTACACGCCAACCGCGGTCATACGCAAGACTGTATGCAAGTCATTAAGTAAATCTCCGCTATCGATCTGTGTAGGATAAACTTACGTGTGACGATCCTTCTGGAACAATGTGTTGATACGAGGGATACCTCGATCCCAGCTATCTTCCAAGTCTTCCAAAGTCAAACGGCGATTCTGAGCATTTGCCTCCTTCCTCTTCATCGAATACTCAGACCAGACACGAGCTGAATCCAGAAACTCAGCTTCCCAAGGTTGGAGGTAACGATACAGGTTAGGAATAAGCTGGTCTTCTTCATGTGTCATACCAGCCCGGAAGTGAGTAACTGTATACAGGATGTTAGTTAAGAGACAGATAGGAACAACCGGGTAGATAGGATAAAGCGTACCTCCTACATCTGTTTGCTTGGACCATCGAAGGTCGCTCTGCGGAATTAATACGTGACCCATAGACAACATTCCGAGTCCACCGAGTTCCTTCATAAAGGTTCAGCAAATGACACTAGAATGTCAGGTTAATGGATTTACCTTCGGAGTATAGAAGACCACTGGAGGGAAACGCGAAGGCATCTTACTGTTCAAGCCGATCTTAACACGAGTTTGAATCTTATTCTCAGCCTTCACTAGCGCATCGAGTAGCTCATTAGTATGAATGACCGCCTCTCGGTAATAAGTCATCAAGCCAATAATAGCGGTGTTCCACTTGTTCACGATCTTGGAGAACGTAGTTGATCCAGAGCTCATAAGAACTTGTCGAATGCGGTTATTGAATTGCTGTACCCCTGTCATGAATTGTTAGATTAGAATCATAACCATGTAGAAGTACGAATAATTACCTTCATCAGATACACGAAGGAAAGCCTGAGCAGTACGTTCCTTCGTCTGCTCATTCGTCAAATTCCAAACTCCGTCCTTAAGCGAGAATTGCTCGCCGCTCATTGTGCGGATCTTCGGTAAAATGCGAACCTCAAAACCGCTCATAGAGAACAGCAATTGAGGGTTCTCTTTGGAGTAGACGCTAACGAATGTGTCCTCCCATTCAATTGTTGTTAACGAGCGAGGTAAACTCTGCTTAACGTTCCAGAACACAGCCCTTCCCAGGTTGACATCGTGCTTAATCAAACGCATCCGACAGTCACGCGGCCAACACCTCTTGTTATTGTACCCGATAACGTTGTTGTTGGTTGGATCGGGGTTTGCGCTGAGGTACCGTTGAATGAGATCGCGAGCTTCTTCCGCGGTAAACCTGAATAAGATATGTAACCGGTCGACATAACGCGAATAGAGACGGACTGGATGCCGCGTCTCGGTTGCAGAATCGCGGTATTGCAAGAAATTATTTGGCATCTGCGGAGGACCGGCCATCTCGCTCGCGCGTTGCAAGCCCAGGATCAAGAGATCGAGCACGAGACCCCAATATTGGAAGACGAAGGCAGAGAACTGCAGACCACGAATCATACCATACGCATTCGTGTGCGCCATGTCTTTGTAGGTGAGAACGCAGTTGTTCTTCGCCGTGATATAATCCGCGAGATTGTGATCGAGAATCAGACGAAGTAGACGGTTGAGAAGCGTCAAGTCGATCTTCTCGTATACCTTTGACAAAACGGTCTCCATCATCACAACGCATTCACCTTCGCTCGTCTCCCAAATGTCGGTCAAATTGTTAATACCTTGGCACCACTTATAAACGAGAAGCGGAGGGGGCTCGGTGTCTGCTGGCTTGATCCATGCTGGGAACAGTCCACGCTTGTCGGCCTCAAAGAACAGGAATTGGTCAAGATACGCGTCTGTAATCTTCTCCACGGGTTCAATGTCGTAGCACGGAATAAGTTTGTCGTAGGTGTCGAAGAACTCGATGCCTGCTTCTTTGAATGCTCGCTGGGTCAGGAGGAGTCGCTTGATACGAGATAAGCCTATATGCAAATCAGTCAACTGTAGCAAGAAGTCAAACGTCAGGTCGTGACGCACATTCATGTGGGTTGTCATAGGCCTGCTCGATGAGAGCAAGCTCTTCACGCTGGGACTGATTAAGGCGACCCTTGACACTGTACGCTTCTTTCAATTTTTCAAGAGCCAGGACCAATAGCTTCGTATCATGTTTATACGAAAGGGGTCTGTCAAAATGAATTAGTATGTCATAACATCAAAGTACAATACATAACGACGTACGGGAACGGGATAGGCGCGAACTTTCGGCTCTCCAACCAATGCACCGTAGACGTATAGATGGCAACAGCTTCCTCGGCACTGATATACGGACCATCCTTCATGTACGCGTGCTGACGTTCTTGTTCAGCCTTCAGGTAGAGCCGGGTAAGACGACCCAAGTTCTTCTTCACTACTGCCTTGTCTACAGTCGCACCACGCCTAATCCGCTCGCGGTTGTAATGGGCAACCGAGCACCACCAGTCAGCCTTGCTCTTGATGTAACGCAGTATGATGTTCTCGATTGCCGTCGGCATACCAGGGACTTTCCAAGGAACTACAATATGCTGATCAGTAGACGTGTTTCATCATCAGTAAGTACACGTACTGTTTGCCTTCCAGCAACGCCAAGCTTCCGACAAGTGCTGCAAGATAGTCTTCGCCTTGTTCTGTTTGATCGACTCTGGCATCATATCCAGAATGTCGTGCATTACAGCAGCACGTAGCTCCAAATCGTAATGCGATTCAACACGTTGCTTCGTAACCGTCTTTGCAATCCCCTTGCTGTTACGACCCTCGAACTGACGAGCAAGCAGATTGCCTAGCCAATGCTCGAGAAGCGGTACAATGCCACGCATGAAGAACAACCAGACTCGCCAACCAGGTGCCCAGAAACCACAACCTGGACCTTTACCGACTGGACCAGTATTGAAGCGGTAGTAAATCAAATGCTTGAGATCTTTACACATTCGGACCTGACGCATGAGCTTGTACTTGTAACGGTACATCCCAGTGAGCGCGCCAATGTGTGCGAAGATGTATTGCAATGCATCTGCTAGTTGGAACGCGTCGACGTTTCCTAGTCGGAACTGGACATGCGCATCGACAACAAGCTTCGTAAGACGCAAGATTTCTCTGCACAAGTGGAACGCATTTCCGAAACGAGACTTCTTGCGTTCCTTCGTCGTGAGCGTCTTCACTGGTTTCAAGTTCATGTTGTAATCCAAGTGCAGGTAGTTCAAGTTCTAGAGGGAGTATGAATAAGCCATCTCAAGAAACAAGAGTAAATTTTCGTAGCACTTTACCTTGCGATGGATGAGCAAGTTCAACATGTTATAACCTTGTCTGCACACTTGCAAACCAGCTTCAACCCAGTCAAGCCGCGTAGTCTGGAAGAACTTAGTGGCCTTCAGCTGACGGAACAAGTTCTTCTTCGTCATCGGCTTCTCTGGCCTCGTCTTCAGCTCGTTGAGAACGAAACACTTGAGCAGTTTCTGGTACGAGACGCGAACTTTCACAGGTTGATTTGGTGGGCAGTGCTCCAAGTACCAATTCTTCACCAACGGAATATCCTGCGCGCGACGCATATGCCCCGAACGCCTGTTATAAGGTGCTGGTGCCCACCACAAAGCAATACCATCCGCAGTACTCTCATTCTCTAGGTCTTTGTCCGTGAGGAACGGCTCGAGCTCATCCGGAAGCTCAAATTCATCGTCATCATCCGCGCCATTGGGACCAAAAATCTCGTCCTCGTGAGAAACGAGGGGTGCATTCTTCGGTTGGAAGCCACGAGAAGAAATAGGGTTAATAAGCGGGTCGAAGTAGAAGGCAGGCAAGTCAGGGTCGTCCGTTCGAATGTAAACGTTCTTCGGCGTGTGATACGGAGAGATTTGCACGGAACGCGGCAGAGAATTGTAAAGATGCGGAAAGGCAACTTTATATTCCGTCCGGATCTGTTGACGAATAATGATCTTATTAATGTCGTTGAACTCGTTCCAATCTTCGTCAAATGAGTCCATGTCTCTATACAAAGGTTCAAACTTCGGACCGCCAGGAATGGCCAAGTTGAGCGCCTTTGCGGTGAAGAACGACTTCTTGTCGAATAAGTAGCTCGAGTTATCGTCGGTGTGGTCCGAAAGAAGTGTACGTCCAAGCCGATACAAGTTGGCCGAGATGGGGAGCGTTATTGACCAGTACTTGTATGAAGGTCCGTTCACGTGAGGTGTGTCAATCAACGGCTTTGGATCATAGAACCAATCAATAATAGCGCTGTCTTCCTCCTCATCCAAGTCTAGCTGAATTGCTTCTAAGGGCTCGACATCCAGTACGTTATCTCCATAGTCGAGGGGAGGTTCCTCGTCATCAAAGGGCGGGAAGCGCATACGCTTGAAGTGTCGACGGTCGCGCTTTTCGCGACGCATGGCAAGCCACATACTACTCCACTGCGCATGATACACAGGCTCGATGACACGAGGAATTTCATTGACAAAAGTGATCGCACCCGTGATGTGGTAAAGAACAGGCACTTCTCGGACTTGCTCCCAAGGATATGGGATGTTCTCAAGCAACTTCATGACGGCATGCGGTATATACTTGAGCGCACCGAGGTGTACACGTTTGTCATTGCGGAATTTTCGATTGCTCATGTCTCCATGATCTTTTATGATTTTGCGAACATGTTCGGGCGGAAGATCCTATAACAAACGCAAAACATGTCACATTAGCGCCTCGAGTTTTAACAGCTCGGCAGCATTATAGTTACGCACCTGCTTCCCAGTATCAATAAATCCACCCTTGCGCTTCTCACCATAGCGCTTGTTCTGCATCTGAATCCATTTGTGAGATTTTTGCGCGAGCACCTCTGGAGGCATTCGCGAGCTCGACGGTTCGCCAGCAGACGTTGCAGGCATTCCCGGAGGAGGGGGAGGCATCCCAGGTGGAGGTGCCGGCATGCCTGGAGGCGGCGGTGGGAAAGATGGTCTGCTCATTGTCGCCGACAACGTCGTCGAAGATGGTTGCAGCGAACAAGACAGAAAGAGTGCTCGCTCAGCAATACGAGTGCTGTCACAAGCGTTACTGCAATCACGTCACAGCGCTTGAACCTTGACGCGTCAGTCACGTTCTCTCTAATCACTCGTGCTACACCGCTAGGGCTCGTCGCTGACGACGTCGCCAACAGAATGGCTATCATGGACGAAAATTATGAACGAGATTTGATGAAATTATGGACGCTGGTCGGAGACCTCAGCGAACAGCTTTCTCAAACCAAGGGGCTTGCCGATACGCTTCGCTCGCATTCCATGATCCTAAAGGCTCGTGTGCAGTCCAGCGACATTTTCCATATTTTATTGATTACCAATTGTCCATACAGGCTCAAGCCCTACATACAGAGACAGGATTCGTTCTTCGGCGGTAAGTTGGTCGCAACCAATGCCTTTGAGTTGTGATGAGCTAATATATTTTCAGGTTTAATCTCCACCTTTCACAAGGTCTGCTTAAGGCTCATATCTCTTTTTAATAGAAGCTGACAATAGACCAGAGGAATATGATGCAGAGCTGGAACGTATGAACAGCTCGTTGTCTCAAGAAAATCAAGGTCTACAATACGATAACAAGCAACTCAACTCGCTCTTAAAAGAGTATGAACAAACGCTTGATCAAGTCATGTCTACGTTCCGCAAGCACGCGGTAAGATTCTCGCCGGACAGAATAAAGAAAATATGTTCTCAACCTTGACGAATCTAGCATGACGTTCAACTCCGAGAGCTCGAGACCATTAAACTCTACGAGCAACTACTTATCGCTTCAGAGTCAGGATCGCTGGATACGCAACTCGCAGCAGATACTTCCGTTTCCGTCCTCATTGCAAAATGTTCTCGCCTGCTCCGTATGGTTCTACGACTAATGGGCGGCGAAGAGCCCACCCCTCCATCACTACCATCACCACCTCCTTCCGCTATTCCCAGTGACGATTCTTCATCTTACGATAAAGTCGAGACTCGCTGTGCGCCCGAGCTCGCAGACTCCATCTCACAGGATTGGGCTCTAGAAAGGGAGATCGAACTCTCCAGACTCGAGCAAGAAAACGCCGAGCTCCGCATGTTATTGCAAGCTGCAGACGCCGCGGCAGCACCCTCCACCCTTCCTCCCTCTTTACCAAAAGTCCCCGTTTCCGCGATCCGCTCGCTTATGCCTCGCCGTACACGTCTACGTGGGAATAACAGCTTCAGTTCCGAATCCTCTGTAGGCGAGTTCCGAGTAGGTCAATATGGTCATGGAGAACATCAAGGGTTACTTGACATGTCGGAAGAAGTTCTGTGAGGAAATCTCGATATAAGGCTGGCCTTACTTGCTTCGCGTTTTGTTTGCTTTGTAAATGCTATTGTATTTTATGTGTATTGTCTTGGATCATTGCTAATGTACTGGACTAGATTCAACGTAAAGCTGTAAGATGGTGAGTCCTGCACTCCTGTGGGGAATGTTACTTGAACTCACTTCGACGGTACTCCATTCTGTGCCATACTGTTACCAAAAGTATGCACATATCAGTTCACGTCATGTTGTTGAACCCAAGACAATCTACACACCCAAGCGTAATATCCGCCTCAAGGACATCCAGCTCCGGGAGCAAAAGTATTTCGACAGTCGAAAGCACCCCTACGGTCAGCGTGACATTCGATATAGTCCCGCTATTTGCTGTCCCCCCGGCAGGAATGACAAAGTTGTTGAACGTATGGTCGAAAGATAGAATAGGAATGAGGCCAAGAACTCCGAGCTGTGCATTCATGTGTGAGATAGTCACTGGTGATGACGCTGTATTCATCACTAAATGTATAGTGATGGTAAGATTGAGTGACTAGGAGACGTGCAAAGAGGAGATGGTTACTGGTGAAGTTTAACCTAAGAAAATAGGAGTAAGTGACGTTCTTTTTGAAATCTCCTAGAAATGATGTACTAACGAGGCTTGATTTTGAGTAATCGATTGAGACTGTCATAGCCTTAAGTATTCAAATTAGTCACAAAAGATGACCTACGCACGGTCAAGGCAACGCTAACATGCTGAAACTGCAATCCGATCTGTGCGAACACCAATGTAGCAAAAGCGAGAGTGGACAGGATGGACAGGAAGGGCAGAGGTGATAATAGCCTCATCTTTTCGTAGTCCACTCGTGTAATCCTATCTTCGCCGCTATATGTGCGGCTATGTGGGCTTCTTACAGGTGCGTCAACATCGGGAGCTTCAGGACGTGCCGTGTACCTGAATTCCCCATTCTATCGATCTTGGGTTCAGGCGGCTTGATGTGGTACTGTGCCTCAATGTCAAAGTCTTCCCTTGGGCCGTCTTTTCTCAGCTTTGGACCACGAGGAACTCAGGTTCTCTTCATCAAACAAGGTTCCAGCTTTCATCAGTCAAACGCCCGGTACACGCAATTACCGAGAGCCGGTACCTCGAACCTATTTGTACTACATATTTGTTCGTATACTATCGATCAACGAATCATCTCGGGTCTCATAGTTCAAGCTTTCCCTAATCGCTCCAAAGTTCTCATACGACATTGAACGACACACTGCAAGTACACATTCTCAAATCGTCAGCCCTAGTTCGGCGAAGATTATGGACACTGGAAATCTAACTTTGTCGGTACGTCCAGCTCGGTGGCAGGCAACGTAATTGGGATACCGCCTGTCCCATTCACTGTTAGAACACTACCGCAGTCGACTATCAGCATATCATCTCCTCCAAGTCTCTGGTAGTACCAATGGCTATGAGGAGTGACGCACCGTAGACTATAAGACGCCTGCATCATATCGAACTCCGTGTCCGAAAGAACGTTGAGCGTTCCCAGTCCACCTTGATTTAGAACGACATTTTGCACAGTTCCGCTATTCGCAGAACTCAACCCCGGAAGAACGAAGTTCGTAAAAGTCTGGTTGAAGCTGAAGAACGGCGTCCCATTCGTGCCGAGTTCAGCACTTATTTGATCGATCGTTAGCTCGACGAGAGGAAGAGGGCTAAGAGCTTTATCATATGAAAGTGTCAGACATGGTGAAAGAAACCAGAGGGTAAGGCTTGCCATCAAAGTTCAGTCTATAATATATGCATCTTTTAGATCTTCGTACAACCATCCAGGCATAGGATTGCTTACGTTGCTGTATTTAGAAGTAAGGAAAGTGTCTACGGTAGCTCCCTCGTCAGAGCAGATCAACAGAAAGCAACTGATCTCCCGACTTACGGAGAGCGAGATATCAAAGTGTGTAATTTGGATCCCAGGACTCAGCAGAAGGTTTAAAATCGCAGCCGGAATATCCCCAATACCAGCGTCAGCAGAAGGAGAGGCAGTAATAGCAGTCTGGCACTGGAAGGCAGCAGATAGCAAGCAGAAAGAAAGAAACCTGAACTTCATGATCTGAACAAGAAAGCGTCAAAGCCAAAACCGACGGAATCGGCTAAGGCTGAGGTCTATTTATCTACGATCAATTTCATCTCTGATTGCCATCCTACTCTAAGCTACAGCGGAGATACAATGTACGTAGCATTCCGGCACGGGAGTTAACGACTGGGACGATCTGGACTCGTTCATAAGAATTGGGAAAGTGGAGCCTGGGCGAGATCAAGCATCCCGGAGCAAATTGTTATTATTGATCCAGTGCGTAGACATGACATGTACCAGGATAATGGCGTTCGTTCAGGCCCACGATGTCAAGAGAACATGGCACGCAACAAGAAAGGAACCTTCTACTCGCTGTAACACCGCAGCGAAGATCCGAAGGATAAGACGAGAGTCCCAAAAGCAGTTGACAGATCACAGCGAACGTCCAGTTCCTACACGAAAAGGGTAAGACGCCCCGGACTGCTCTGAGTGAGCACGTCATAAGAAGTGCCATTGATACTTGAGATGATCAAGAACACGCGATACCACGCGCATTGCAGCCTAGAAGCTCCATCCAGGCCGGCCAAACACCATCTTCTTCACACCCGACCTCCATCCCGTTGTCCTTCAAAATGAAATATTCCCTTCTCGGTGTCTGGACGACCGCGAGGGCGCGGTGCAGGTATCGCGGCTTCGGTCCACTCGTCGTGAAATGAACGCTTTCAACTAAGTGATGTCTGCTCTTCCAATTAGTCTGCATTGATGGTAAGGTACGATACCAAGAACATACTCTGGGAGAAACAGGTTAACCTTTTGTGCTTCTCTCTTGCGCAGAAGAGACGTCGGCCCTGGCTCTACTCCTGATGCCGTGCCTGCAAATACCTGAGCCATAAGACTGGATGACATCCATTGTCCGCTGATACTGACAAAGATGAAATTCTGGACAGGTATTCCCACATAGAGAAGGGCAGCGTGCATACCTGTTTCCCACCACGCAAGCCAACACATACCGTTCGGCAACCCTCTTCTTATACGCACCGATGGCTCCTTCCTTAGCGATTTTCGAAAGCCAAAGTTTGCTTATCCCCTTCTTGTACTCTTCGGCGTTTGTCCACTTTATGTAATTTAGTAAAGGAGGACAGTCGACATTTGAGATACAGTTCTCCACATAATCGGACCAGTCGCCGCGAAGATGACGTTTCTGACACTGCCATAGTCCAGACTCATCTGATTCACAAGAGGGCTGAATTCCAGAAACCGGTGGGAGGCCGATGACTTCACAGGTAGACTCAAGCACATAGAATGTTTGAATAAAGCCGTTCGGGCATGACTTCCTGCGTGTAGCAAGTGAAATGCTCCAGATCTCGTCCTTGACAACTTCCTGAGCTCCAACGACAATCGAGTTCTTCGCTTTATCGCGGTCAAGTTCATCGAGCATGATAATAAACCAGATACGGGCCAGTAAGAATCTGCAGAAAGCGTAAGTTTGTATTAAGCCTTTAATAATGGGTCGCGACACCTTAGAGCCATAGTAAGCTGTTTGTCATTTTCAGGGCAACCCCAGATCTCGCTACTTATAGGTATGAAGCCATCAAAGAATTTTCCGAGGAGGGACGCTTCACAGGCTCGTCTCTTGTGAAGTAGGTCGCGTCGAAACTGGTTTAGGTATGGCCAAAAGTTCGTCATTGACATGCTGTATCGGTTGGAGAGCTGATCAAGTCGCCGAGAACCAAATTCCCTCATAATGATCGGAACAGCCGAAAGGTAAACTGGGAAAAGATGCTCAATTCAGCAGTATGGAAGACGTGAACTTACGAACCTGCATAACGAACTTCCCGCGAGACGAGCGCACATGCTTTGCGATCCCCGTCCGATAGCCCACTGAGAATGACAGACCAAGCGTTAACACGCTTCCTTTGTAACAAGGATGGTGGAATAGAGATAGGAGAGAAGGAACTAGGCGGAGGCAAAGGCTGGGCTGAGCTGAAGTCGAGATATAACAGATGGTCGATAGTCATTTTATGCTCTGAGCCTGCGTGTACGTCAGGGTCTGATGGTCTAGATCCATGTCGGAGGCGAGGAACAAGAGGGCGGAATCGAACCGGTGTCATGTTTGAAGCCTTAGATGAAGGGTCCGCCGCAGTTTCCCGACCTTGCTTAGCGACAACGTTTGAGCTCGATACATGTGGTGAGATGCCGGAGTCTGCGAAACCGGATTTTCCATTAGGAACGTAAGGGGAGCGAGTAGCAGACGAAGTCTTCTGCTCTAGCAAGTTCGTAACTGTCTTCTTTCCCAATTTTTGTTTCTTCCGAAGAGATGCAGCTGTTGTCTTCGTAGACTCGTCGGAAAGTCTCTTTGATCCAGTCTTTTCAATTTGTTTGGCCAGTATTGGTCCTGTTACGGATGTTAGCGGTACAGGAGCTGGAGGCTCTACAGTTGCTGGGATCACCGCAGATGGAAGAGAGGCTCCGTTTTGAACTACGGAACTGTTTCCATCGAGCAACGCAGGAAACCTGGGGCTGCTTGTATGCTGAGTGGAGATGGAATTTAGGGTCTCTGCCGCGATAGGCGTGTTCCCATATTGAGCGAGTTTTTCTAGTAGAGCAGCTTTTCCAAGCTTTGAATACCCAGTCAATTTCAGTTCTTTGCAACGTGCTTTTAGCTGAGGGACAGTGAGCTTCGAGTAGTCAGCAGTCGTCGTGGTTGAGTCCGTCATGATGAAAAGAATAGTCTTAGACCTAGTATAAGCTAGCTAGGTAGATATGTCCAGCCCAGATTGGCTGAGTAAACAGCATTTAGACAGGAACGAATAAGCGTTGATGAACGACTTATAGATAGAGCAGACGCGCCAGTAGTGGTTAGCAGAAGAAAGGTGAGAGAGATCACGGCGCGTTTCGGTCAACGCGTCAATGCTCTTCCTGATCTTCACCTCCAGCACAACTGCAGCACAATATCGGACCATTAAGCACTAGAGAATATAGAACAAACTTCAGGAAAATCTAAATGTATGTGTATGTCCTTGAATATGTGTCGAACAACTGCTCATGTATTGGCGCGTCTCCCCTCCATTGGTCGTCTGTTTCTGGTCTATTGTTACTTAAACATACGGAATAATGCGATGTTTGCGATCTCATAACTAGGCCACCGAAGGGTTCCGGAAAACGCAAAGGCGGTGCAACTCCCGCTGTTAGTACACCAGCAGATGTATCGGCGCCTCAAACTCCTGTACGTCCCAACCATTCACTATTCATCGGCCAGCAGTCAATCTCACGCATCTCCGCGCGTATACCTCTAGACCCTCGCAGAATCCCTCTCCTACCTATCCTACCCCCGTCCCTTCAAAAATCCAAGCTACACAAAGAATGCGGCACGGCGAACACGTACTCTCAAGTCGGTACTATCGCAAGAACGAGAACGAGAACGACAGGATCGCGAACGGAGACGAGCTGAGAGGGAGGCAGCGCTTACTGCAGCTAGCTCTGCCGCCGGAGAGGCACCACCAGTTTCTGGAGAGGAGGATGGGAATGTAAATGTGAAAGCGGACGGTGATGGGATGGACGTGGATACCCAGGAACAAGAACGAGAGACAAGTGCACCCGGGAGTGAAGCGGCTGTGAAGACAATGTTGAATGTCATTGAAGAGGAGGATATACCAACTTGTTCGTATTATTTCCACTCTCATCTGTCAAACTCTTTGTCTATTCGACGGAATGAGCTGATGAGTTTTGCAGATACTTCAATCGAGGCGCCACCTTCTATCCTTCCGCAGAAACATTACTGCGATATTACTGGCTTAGAGGTACATATTTCTCGTTAGATGCATCTGGCAGCTGCAGATAAATTCTTTCTACCCTAGGCACCATATACTGACCCTGCGACCGGCTTGCGATACCATGACAAAAGTATTTATGAGTTCATTAAGACTTTAGTACGTAAACACAACTCTTCTTCATAACATTCAGTCCAATTTGTCTAACTGGTATCGTGCACAGAATGCAAGTGCTGTGAAGGATTACCTTGCTCTACGTGGGGTGAATCCGATTGTGAAATAAATTTCCTGTATCTATTACCCATGTTGATGAGAGATTATGTACCAATCTACAATGCTAATGTAGTATTGACATTCCTTTACTTTTATTCACGCGAACGACACCTTTCCGAGACGCTTGGACGTTACGCACTGATCAAAGAATCACTCGACACAGGTTGACCACCACACTTCACCTTCTTCCGCGGTGGACCTTACGATGAGATCCGTCTTTGGCTTGACGAAGAAAACAGCTCCTTCCCCCAGCGCAAGCTTATCACGATCCGGACCTTGCTCCTCAAACTCAATGGTACCTCGCGTGACGATTCCAATCGTCGGACCCTCCGCATTCTCCAAGTATTCCTCGCTTCCCTCATGCTCCCTTAACTTGGTCCACAATACGGTAAACTCCTCTAATGGCGGATTAAATGCTAACGTTCTTCCAGTCCTTGAACGTCTATACGGTATTTTTTTCAGTAGCCAATGCCTCGGCTCACGCGCAGTGTATGTCAGCGACTCGAGGAATGTACGAGTATTACGCGTGCCGGGAGGAACGAACGCTGCATTGAGGACATTATCTGACACGGCCATGCATTCGATAATATCGCCTTCTAGATATGCGTGTGCTTCGTCGGCACCGATGTAGATCGCTTCGCCGCGGTTCAGTGTGACGAGATTCATGAAGAACGGTACCGCGAGTACGCCGACGTCGAGAGGGTACTGTGCATTCAGAGTTCGTACAAAATCTGCTATGGACGTGTTGCCACCGATGACGGCGACTCCATGTCGTTCAATACGTCCCAAGAGCTTTGATACGGCCCGCGAAACACTCTCGGTGCTGGCTGATAGAAGTTTCGTGAAGACTAGCTTTAGGGACGCCTTGTCCTGTTCGCGGATGAACCGTGCAATTGCTTCATCGCTTGCAATTGCCTCGCCGAGTTCCGGAACACTTTCCAGGTCCTTCGCGATAAGTTTCGGTTCGCGAAAGCCAACAAAACCCTTAAAGCCATCCGCTAGAGCTACGGCTATCTCGGGTTTATGATTGGAGTCAACAAACTGTCTTGCATCCTCCTTGTTCAGCTTCTCGCCCAGCTTTTTGTCCGGATGAGCTTGTAGCGGAAGTGCCTTAGCTATTGAAAGGATTTTGAACAGGAAGGGGATGTCTGTACTATTTGGCAACTTTGCATCCTGGGCGAATGTCGGTGTAGTGAGCCGAGCACCTAGGAAGGAGCGTGGGGAGGCCATTATGAGTTCATGCAGAGTTATATCAGGACTGGCCCACAGTGAGGAAGGGCCATTCTTGTGTGTCCCCATCCAAATCTGTGATCATTTATCATTCATATAAGTCAGAGAAGAGTACAAAAGAACTGGTACCTCTGCATAATTCTTCCTGTCTTCGACTTTGTAGTTGTCACCAACAGCAGCGTGTGCATACTTTGCAACTAGAGACAAGGAGCTGGGCTTCCCCCACTCGTATTCCTGAATGGAAGCTCTGAGACGAACAATGTTTGCAGTAGTCATAGTCTCTGAACAGAGCGTTCGTGCCAGGAGTTAAAATTGTTGAGGCAGGTAAAGCTTATAAGCGTCGATCCGAGCCTAGAACCTGGAAGGTGTGTACTGGTATGCTATGCTATGCCGTCACCTTGATAGACCAGATGACCTCACTAGGATCACAATACTCCCGAATCCAGACTCCTTGATCTCGGAACCCACTCTCCTCCGAGATCAAGGACATTCCTTCAAGCCGACAGTTTTTTTTGGAACAAGCATCACATTAGCATATCTAGATAAATAAGCCTCCGTTTGAGTCCGTCATTATGAAAAGAGTCGCTATAGGCTTAGTCACGGCAAAAGCTGGCAAGGTATATATGTCCAGACCAGTTTGGTAAAGTACAAGTACACAGCATTTAGACAGGAATAAGTGTTGGCGAATTGCTGATAGAGCAGACACGCTAGTAGTGGTTAGCAGAAGACAAGGTGAGAGTCTGAGAGAGATGACGGCGCGTTTCGGTCAACACGTCAAGCCGCTTCCTGATCTTCACCTCCAGCACAATTACAGCACAATAACGGAACATTAAGCACTGGAAAATAAATAACAAACTTCAGGAAAATCTAAATGTATATGTATGTCCTTGAGTATGTGTCGAACAAATGCTCATGTATTGACATGTCTCATCCGTCGTCTGGTATTTCTGGTCTGTTACTAAAACATACCAAATACCATGATTTGCAATCTCATAACTAGGCCACCAAAAAGTTCTGGGAACCACAAGGGTGGTGCAACTCCTGCTGTAAGTACACCAGCAGACGTGTCAGCTCCTCAAACCCCCGTACGTCTCAGCGACCATTATTTATCACTCATCAGTTCATCCTTACGCAAATCCGCGGGTATACCTCTGGACTCTCGCAGAATCCCTCTCTTAACTCTCGTATCCCCGCCCTTTCAAAAACCCGAGCTATACAAAGAACGCAGCACGGCGGACACGTACTCTCAAGTCGGTACTGTCGCAAGAACGAGAACGAGTAAGACAGGATCGCGAACGGAGACGAGCTGAGAGGGAGGCCGCTCTTACTGCAGTTGGCTCCGGTCTGCGTGAAGTACCACTAGTTACTGGAGAAGACGATCAGAATGCCAGTATGAAAGCGGACGGTGAAGGGATGGACGTGGATACCCAAGAAGGAGAACGAGAGGCAAGTACTCCAGGTAGTGACTCGGCTGTGAAGACGATGTTGAGTGTCATTGAAGAGGAGGATGTACCAACTTGTTCGTAATCTTTTTACTCTCATTTGTCGAACCATTGTTTTCGCACATAGAATAGACTGACGAGTTCCGCAGATACTTCAATGAAGGCACCACCTTCTATCCTTCCGCAAAAATCCTTCCGCAAAAACATTATTGCGATATTACTGGCTGGGAGGTATGTATTTCTCGCGTCTTGCAGTTGCGATATCATTTCTTTGGTCCTAGGCACCATATACCGACCCTACGACTGGTTTGCGATACCATGGCAAAAGTATTTATGAATTCATCAAAACTTTGGTACGTCAACATGTCTCTGCATATCATCCGTTCCAATTCGAATAATTGATGTCCTGCACAAAATGCGAGTGCTGTGAAGGATTACCTTGCTCTACGTGGGGTGAATCCGATTGTAAAATAAATTTCTTGCATCTATTACCCATGTTAATGAGAAATCATGTGCCAATCTACAATGCTAATGTTGTATATCTATTCCTTTGTATTTATTCACGCATACTCTACCTTTCCGAGACGTTTGGACGTTACGCATTGATCGAAGATTTACTCGACACAGGTTGACCACCACACTTCACCTTCCTCTGCCGTGGACCTTACGATGAGATCCGTCTTCGGCTTGACGAAGATAATTGCTCCCTCTCCCAGCACAAGCTTATCACGATCCGGACCTTGCTCCTCAAACTCAATGGTACCTCGCGTGACGATTCCAATCGTCGGGCCCTCCGCATTCTCCAAGTATTCCTCGCCTCCCTCATGCTCCCTTAACTTGGTCCACAATACGGTAAACTCTTCCAATGGCGGATCAAACGCCGTCGTCCTCCCAGTTCTCGAACGTTTGTACGGTGTCTTCTCGAGTAACCAATGATTTGGCTCACGCGCAGTGTATGTCAGCGATTCGGTAAACGTGCGTGTATTACGCGTGTCGGGAGGAACGAACGCTGCGTTAAGGACGTTATCCGATACAGCCATACATTCAATAATATCCCCTTCTAAATACGCATGTGCTTCATCCGCACCAATGTAGATAGCCTCGCCACGGTTGAGTGTGACGAGATTCATGAAGAACGGCGCTGCGAGCACGCCAACGTCTTGAGGGTATTGCGCATTCAGAATTTTGACGAGATCTGTTTGGGAGGTATTGCCACCGATGGCGGCGGCTCCATGTCGTTTGACACGTCCCATGAGCTTTGATACGGCCTGCGAAACACTCTCGGTGCTAGTTGATAGAAGTTTTGAGAAGACAAGCTTCAGGGATGCTTTATCCTGCTCGCGGATGAAACGTGCAATTTCTTCATCATTTGCAATCGCCTCCCCGAGTTCCGGAATGTTTTCCAAATCCTTTGCAATAAGCTTTGGCTCACGGAAGCCAACGAAGCCCTTGAAGCCATCCGCAAGAGCTACGGCAATCTCGGGCTTATGATTGGAGTCAAAGAATTGTACTGCGTCCTCCTTGTTCAGCTTCTCCCCCAGCTCTTTGTCTGGATGGGCTTGTAACGGGAGAGCCTTAGCTATTGAAAGAATCTTAAACAGGAAAGGAACGTCTGTGCTATGCGGGAACTTTGCGTCTTGAGTGAATGTCGGAGTTGTGAGTCGAGCGCCTAAGAAGACACGTGGGGAGGCCATTATGAGCCCATGCAGAGTTATGTCCGGGCTGTTCCATACTGAAGCAGGACCATTTTTGTGTGTCCCCATCCAAATCTATAGAAAGCATTCGGTGTGTATAAAGCCAAATAAGAGTAAAATCACTGGTACCTCTGCATAATGCTTCGTGTCTTCGACTTTGTACTCGTCACCAACAGCAGCATTCGCATATTTCGCAACGAGGGACGAGCTGCCCGGCTTCCCCCATTCGTATTCCTGAATTGAGGCTTTGAGACGGAAAATATTTGCGGTGGTCATAGTTGCTGCATAAAGTGTTCACGACAAGAGCATTGTAGAGGCGGGCAGAGCTTATAAATGTCGAGCTTGGAACGTATGTGTTTGCTATGCCGTCACCTCAATGGAGCGAGACTGGCTGACATCACCAGATCATGGAACTCCCGACAGCACCTCCGAGACTAAAGATGTCCCAGTTGAAAGGTAAGAGTTCTCGTACGTCGAACGATAATTGCAGTGGTACAATTTATACATTTAGATTTAAAATGCCTCCGATAGATACAGTGATAGAGCACGACTGTACGGAAGCTACTTGGCAAGGGGAACGAAACACTTGTGGGAAAAAGCGCGATCACGCGTTGCAAACTTTTCGGGATTACGCAAGCATCAAAATAAGGCAGTTTTTGGCCCTTCACATTGGACGACTCACTACTGTCACTCTGCACATTCATGGCTTTCTGGTACAGCCAGGCTTTATATATGCTGGTTTGTACGTGCTGAATCATTGCTGCACCGTGGATAAGTCACAGTATGCCTACGAACCTACTGAACGAGCAGAGGTCGCTAGGAACTGGCTATTTCATTTCTTTCTAGTCTCCTCCGACTTGTAGACCCGTACTACAACTACTACACATGTTGAAACGCAAACCAGAATACACAATACCGTTGCACTTCGTCTGGGACGATTGATGGAACGGAAATCCTATCTGACGAGCTCTGCACAAGTGTCCATTAGCCTTGTCCATCTTCCACCAGCAGACGTTCTCAGCTCCTCGGTAATCTCATCACCAAGTGATACCTTCATCGAGACGAATCTAGCAAGCATATGAACGTCGAAGTAACGTAAACTCTCTCCAGAGAAGAAGACGTCTCCTTCGGCGTACGTCGCGAGTTTGTCGAGTTCGGTACGAAGGCGAGCCCATGCTTCCTCCTTTTCCTTTCCACGCGGATGTTCCTCCTCAAGAGTCTTCCCTCCTGGCTTCGTGTGATATTTCTCAAACGATGCTCGAGAATATTCCGTCTGCTTTTGCACCGCGGCAAATATTGCCAACTTCCAAGACAGCGGTTGGATGATGTCTTCAACATATTTATCCGCGAGCATCTGGAATGCATGCGTACCCGGTGGAAAAAGTACACGTTGTGGGTCAGGAGACGGATATGTCGCCTCAAGATAAGCAATGATCTTACGCGAGTCGCAAAGACGGAAGGGTGCATCAGGGTTTGAAAGGTCGATCAACGAAGGAAGTGTATAACGTGGTGATCCATTGGCGCGAGTTCCATACGGTGGAATGTCAGCAGCGCTAAGCGTCTTCGTGATGTCTACAGGCTCGCACCAGATGGTCTCGTATGGTAAGTTTTTGTAGTTTAGCACAAGCCTAACGGAAATTGGAAATTATTCTTCAGGAGGAGTGAAAACCATCAATGTAGACGGAGAAGGCCCACCTTACGCGCCAGGTATTTGGCGATATCGAAAGACTAGGAACATTTGACTTCATATCGTAGAAAATGAGGTTTGGTTTAGCCATGGCTGGCAACTAATCCTCACATACGTGTGTGGGGCTTGTATAAAAACTGGGGAGAAAGTTGTCCCTGTTTTTATGCAATGTCATTGGCTCCTGAGGGTAACCTGATTGCAGTTTGGTGAGTAATCCAAGCCATGCCCGAGTACGAGATAATCCGAAAGTGTTCTAATAAATGACTTCTTTCAATTCATTTTAGCTTCTGTGCCTCGGTAATTATCCTTCGCATCACCGATGACCGATTATTCTTACTACAGCATTCATTGAATTTCCGTTCTTTTCGTAAACGTTATAAGTGGCTTTCGGGGATAGTATCATGTTTCAACCGTTCGTGAAAGCCAATTACTCCTTCAATTTGCATAGCTTAGCCTATTGCGACAAGGATAACCCTCATTTGGATCAAGATCTCGCGGAAATTCGTTTCTTCTCAAATCCTATTTTATAGTACTATTGGCAAATGCACAGGGTGAGCCTATAGAATAATCTACAGACACTCATTACGATCAACTAAAAGACACCGTATTTTTCCTAGCTATGTATCCGAAGGTAAAATTTTCTTCGAAATTATATGAGTATGGAAGTAATTTCTCGTCTCATATAGAGTCAGGACACTGTGAGCCGTGTAAGCATGTTTGTATTGTTTTAAATTTAAACAGAGAACCTCATCTTGATGCAAAGTTCTAATCGGTGAGTTCATGTTTCTTCTATTTATCTCAAATATTCTCTTCTTACACATGGCGTTTTGCCTTGTTCTGATATTTTCATCCTGATTGCTAGTGAATAAGCCCCTCGCAAGCCTTCCATAACCTCGACCATCTCCCACCACTGGCATTCCCTAGTTCCCTGTTAAATTCCTCTTCGCCGACCGACAGCTTAAGCACGATGAACTTCCCAAGCACATGAATGTCGAGGTACCGTAGATTTTCCCCAGAGAAGAACGTATCTCCTTCAGCGAACGATGCGAGCTTGTCGAACTCTTCACGAAGACGAGCATACGCCTCGTCCCTTTCCTTTCCCCATAGGGTTACCTCCTTAAGCGTCTTTCCTGGCGGAGCATGTTTCTTCTCAAACGACACTCTGTCTTTCTCGGTCTGCCTTAGTGCTACACCGTATTTCACGAGCGGCTTGAACATCGGAGTGAAGATCCGCTCGACGTATTCATCTGCAATTGCTTGAAATGCGTGCGTCTCCAGAGGGAAGAGTGCACGCTGTGGGTCGGGCGAGGGATACGTTGCCTCGAGATAATCAATTATTTTACGTGACTCGGAAAGACAGACAGGAGCATCCGGGTTCGTACGGTCGACGAAGCCAGGAAAGGTGTAATGTGGTGACCCGTCCGGATAATTATCGAGTGGTGGGATCCCAGCTGCAATACACGTCGGAGCGATCTCTGCTCGCTCACACCAAACGGTCTCGTATGGCAGTTGTTTGAAGTTGAGTACGAGCCTAATGTGGGTTGCTCATTTTAACCAAGTGTGGAATCATCATTGTAACGATCTTACCTGACACGCCATGTATTTGTTGATATCGGAAGACCAGGAGTGGTGGTCTTCAAATCATAGAAAACGAGGTTTGGCTTAGCCATGTTTCGCTACTGGCCTTGACCTTCGCAGAGGGGATCGGAAAAGCAGCTTAAGCGCCGTTGTGCTCATTTAAGCTGCGTTCACTTCAACGAGAAGGCGGAGATTGATTTAGTGACTCGCAGTAGTCTATAAGTAGACCCAGTGTACAAGCTATTAATCAGATGACTTCTTGTGATTTATATTTATCTTCGTTTTGGTTGAGTGGTTTTAAATAGCCGATGCCGAATGTTCTTCAATATAAACATTGCTAATCATGGGTCTTCGCCATTCTTGTCCGCATAGCAGTTGGCGAAAGGATGTCAGGACGCATAGAGTACCCATATTCACTTTTAAAGCGGACAAAAGATTTCTCCGTAGAGGCGCAATCTCGTTCTTATCTTACTAATCTGAGAACAACTTTACTGCTATTTTCACTTCCACGCAAAGAATTTCAAGAAATAGGATATACAAGTACTGTATCCCTAAATCATCTCAACCCCGGAGTTTGAACAGATATTTGGCAAGGTTTAGGTACAGGAGTAGCATAATTTGTTTGCTTCCTATAGAGTAAATCTGCAAAGGTATTGCTATTGAGTTATTATGCGACAACGCCTTTCAATTCAACATGAACATTTATTTCTATCATTCGGAGTAACAGTCCATTTGAAACCTGAGCTATGCGAATTCAGGCGGCGGAGTCTGCGAAACCAAATTTTTCCTGTGGAACGTAAGGAGGGTGAGCAGCAGACGAAGCCATATGCTTTGGCAAGTTCGTTACTGCCTTATTTCCCAATTTTTGTTTCTTCCGAAGAGATGCAGCTGATGTCTTCGTTCGTAGAATCGTCAAAAAGTCTCTTTGATCCAGTTTTTTTCATTTTGTTCGGCCAGTATTGGTCACGTATGAGATGCTGTCGAGATGGGATCTGGATTATTTATGGCTGCTGGAGTCACCACGGATGGAAGAGAGACTTGGCAGTGAATAAAGGAACTAGTTCCGTCATTAGACGCAGGTAACGAGATGCTTGTATGCTGAGTATAAATGGCAATAAGTGTCCCTGCTGTACTCGGTGTGTTCCCATACTGAGAGTGTTTCTCTAATAGAGTAGCTTTTCCGAGCTTGGAGTATCCAGTCAACTTTAGTTCCTTGCACCGTGCTTTAAGCTGAGGGACGGTGAACTTTGAGTAGTCAGCAGTAGTCGCGATTGAGTCCGTCATGATGAAAAGAGCCGCTTTAGACCTAGTATCAGCTAGCTAGGTAGATATGTCCAGCCCAGATTGGCTGAGTAAACAGCATTTAGACAGGAACGAATAAGCGTTGGTGAGCGAATTGCAGATGGACCAACACGCTAGTAGTGGTTAGCAGAAGACAAGGTAAGATCACGACGCGTTTCGGTCAGCGCGTCAATCCTTTTCCTGATCTTCACCTCCAGCACAACTGCAACACAATTATGTGTCGAACAAATGCTCATGTACTGGTGCATCTCTCCTCCATTGGTCGTTTTGTTACAAAAGAGGAAAATCATTGATACCTCTGCATAATTCTTCGTATCTTCGACTTTGAATTCATCACCAACAGCAGCGTTTGAATACCCCGCAACAAGAGGCGAGCTACCCGGCTCGCCACACTCGTATTCCTGAGTTTGAGGCTTTGAGACGGAAAATATTTGCAGTGGTCACAGTTGCTGCATAAAGTTGTTATGACAAGAGCAGCATAGAGGCGGGTGAAGCCTATAAGTGTCGAGATTACAAAGTATGTGTTTGCTCAAATTGCTATGCCATCAACTCAATGGAGCAAGGTTGGCGACATCACGCCAGGATCATAGTATTCGTGAGTCACGAAAGCTCCCCCGAGACCATAAATTAGGTTCCAGTTGAAAGGTGAAAATTTTCATACGTCGAGTAAGCATCGCACCAGAAAATTCAGATAAAAATGTCTCCGACAGATACAGTGATAGAGCCTGACTGTATCATGTATTGATTCTGGAAGCAAGGCAGACGACCAGAAAGTGGGAAAAGCGCGATCACGCGTTGCAAACTTTATTTTTTTCGGGATTACGAAAGCATCAAAATAAGGCAGGTTTTGGCCTGCCCTTGAAATTTGACGACTCACTGCTTCGATCACCGACAAGTCTTACTACAGCATTTATTGATTCTCCGTTCTTTTCGTAATGTTATAAGTGGCTTTCGAGGATGGTCTCGATATTATCATGTTTCGACTGTTCGTGAAGGCCTATTGCGACGAGGATAACCCTCATTTGGATCAAGGTCTCGCGGAAATTCGTTTCTTCTCAAATCGTATTTTATAGTATTATTGGCGGGGGCACAAGGATAGCAATAGAATAATCTGCAGACGGTCATAACAATCAGTTAAACGACACCGTATTTTTCCGAGCTATGCATCCGAAGGTGCGATTTTCTTCGAATTTATATGAGTATGGAAGTAATTTCTTGTCTCATATAAAGTCAGGACACTGTGAGCCGTGTAGGCATGTTTGCATTTTTTCATCTTAAGCAGAGAACCCCATCTTAATGCAAAATTTTAATCGGTGAGTTCACACTTTACTTCCATTTATCTCACATATTCTTTTATTACACATGACGTTTTGCCCTGTCGTAATATTTCATCCTGGTTGTTAGTGGATAAGCTCCTGGCAAGCCTTCCATAACCTCGACCATCTTCCACCACTAGCACTTCCTAGCTCCTTGTTAAATTCTTCTTCGCCGACAGACAACTTAAGCACAATGAGCCTAGCAAGCACATGAATGTCAAGGTACCGTAGGTTCTCCCCAGAGAAGAAGGCATCTCCTTCAGCGAACGATGCGAGCTTGTCGAACTCTTCACGAAGACGAGCCCATGCCTCGTCCCTTTCCTTTCCACGTAGGTTCGCTTCTTCAAGAGTCTTTCCTGGCGGTGAATGTTTCTTCTCAAATGCCGCTCGGTCTTTCTCGGTCTGCCGTTGCGCTGCACCATATATCGCGAGTGGCTTGGACATCGGAGTGAAGATCCGCTCGACGTATTCATCTGCAATTGCTTGAAATGCGTGCGTCTCCGGAGGGAAGAGTGCACGCTGTGGATCGAGTGAGGGATACGTCACCTCGAGATAGTCGATTATTTTACGTGACTCGGAAAGACAGACAGGAGCATCCGGGTTCGTACGGTCGACAAAACCGGGAAAAGTGTAATGTGGTGATCCATCAGGATAATTTTCGAGTGGGGGGACCCCAGCTGCAATGCATGTCGGAGCGATCTCTGCTCGCTCACACCAAACGGTCTCGTATGGCAGTTGTTTGAAGTTGAGTACGAGCCTAATGTGGATTGCTCATCATAATCAGGTGCTGAATCATCATTGTAACAAGAAATCTCACCTGACACGCCATGTATTTGGTGATATCGAAACACCAGGAGTGTTGGTCTTCATATCATAGAAAACGAGGTTTGGCTTTGCCATGCTTTACTACTGACGTTCGCAGCGGGGATCGGAAAAGCAGCTTAAGCGCCGTCGTAATCATTTTAGCTACATTAACTTCAATGGGAATGCGGAGATTGATTTAGTGACTCATAGTAGTCCCAATATACAACTATGAATCAGATGACTACCTGTAATTTATATCTATCTTCTTCGTTTTGGCCGGAGTGTTTTGAATGACCGATGGCCGAATGTTCTTCAATACAAGCATTGCTAATCGTGGGTCTTAGCCGTTCTTGCCGGTATAATAATAACGAAAGAAGGGCAGCGCACATAGAGCATTTATACCCACTTCTAAAGTAGGCAAAATTTTCTACAATTACTGTGATCTTATTAACCCGAGAACAAGTCTACTTGCTATTTCCACTTCCATACAAAGAATTTTAAGAAACAGAGTATGCAAGTACCATACACCTGAATCACCTCAGAACCGAAAGTTTGAACAGATATTTGGCAAGCTTTAGACACAGGAGCAACTTAACTTGTTCGCCCCATGCACAAGGGAACGCTATTGAGTCCTTTGCGCCAACGCCTTTCAATTCAACATAATCATTTATTTCAATCATTCGGATTAATTATCCATTTGAATCCTGGGTTATACGAATTCCAGCTCCGTTCATCCGCGAATGAGTCCTGCACACTTCTCTACAAGCTTCGTCCACCTTCCACCAGCAGAAGATCCCAATTCCTTCTTAAACTCCTCGTCGCCGATCGACAGCTTTATCGCAACGAGTCCGGCAAGTACATGAATATCAAAGTAACGCAGGTTATCTCTAGAGAAGAAGACGTCTCCTTCGGCATGCGACGCGAGTTTGTCGAGCGCCTCACGTAGGCGAGCCCATGCCTCTTCCCTTTCCTTTCCGCGTAAATCGGCTTCCTCAAGCGTCTTTCCCGGCGGAGCGTACTTCTCAAACCCTTTACGCGCACGTTCTGATTGCTTCTGTGACATCCTATACATTATAAGTGGAAAAACCAGCGGGTTGATATTTTGGTCGAAGTAACTGTCTGATAGAGCCTGGAAGGCGCGGGTGTCCGGTGGGAAGAGTGCGCGCTGCCGGTCGGTCGTTGAATACGTCTTCTCGAGATAGTCGATTATTTTACGCGAGTCGGTAAGGCGGACGGGAGCATCGGGGTTCGTGCGGTCTACTAATGCAGGTAACGTATAGCGCGGTGATCCATCTGCGCGCTTTTCCAGTGGTGGGATGCCAGCAGCGATGCATGTCTTCTCAATGTCCGGGCCTTCGCTCCAAACAGTTTCGTACGGAAGATTCTTGTAGTTCAGCGCGAGCCTAATTTATGTTAGTCATTTTCCAGAACTAATATACGGGGTATTAATATTAAAAAACCCACCTCACGCGCAACGTATTCGGTGAAGTCGAGAGTCCAGGGATGTTGGACTTGATATCGTAGAAAACGAGATTCGGTTTCGCCATAGTTTGTTATTTCAAGAAGTTAAACGCACAGTACTGTTGGAAAGTAGTCTGAGCTTCCAAGTCCCTTTTTATATTTAACGAGTTTATTTCTAGAACCTGCATATGATGAATCATCACCGAGCCCCATGGCAAAAAATAGCCCGCACTTACCCATTCCACTGATTATTATTGGTGGATTCTTCAAATTCCCGTTACAGTAAGATGACTAATGACCAAGCAAGCCTTTTTCCGCCACATTTCATCGTTACTGATAGTAAGAAGGATTAATAATGCATGTAGAGGTGAGTAATCTTGACGGTGATTGATGCGGTTAAGGCGAAATTGCTTAGGTTGACGGCCGTGTCCTGCCCGTATATAACAAACACCTTCTAAGTCATCGGCAGTCTGTTAATTATGTACTAATTGAATTGGACATGTTGGCCTGGGTGGAAGGTATTTCGTGAGTTGGAAGAAATAACAATAGAAAGTAATGCAACAATTACCTATCACAGGACGAGCTATCGGGCAAGTCAACGAATTTCGGTCCACAACCCCGTTAACGATATGGAAGATATTGCATACACATAAGCCATCGTGGGAGGGCGCGGTGAAACGGAAATTGGACAGGTAAGCAGCAAAGTAGCCGACTTTGCACTTACTGATACTCCACGACTCTTTTGACGACCGACCTGAATAGCCCTTTGCTCTTCCAGCCCGTCAACGCATTCCATGCGGCAACCCCGGCATAAATGTTGCTTTTTGACTTCGACCCCTCCATTCCACTCAGCTGAGGGGTGAGATGTGCAAGTGGAACCCAGACTCCCGAGATCCTGACCCGGATCGGCGATGTACGCATGGACACAAGGATCATGAAGAGCTATACAATCCGCATGCAAAGTACCTCCCGCCGAAGATCTGGTGTAATGAGTGCTGGACAGTCTGTGCGGTGTCGTCGAACAAGAGAGTCCGGAAAGGTAACCAGTTTTTCTTTGAGCTCTAGAAGCAACACGATGCTAATTGTGTATGTACAGGGCCTATCGCTTTCATTTCTGACACGTTCAACAGCCTAAAGCACCCATCACAGCCTAAGAAACCTACTGACTCAACTGTCGAAACTCCTTCGAAGTACCAGAGTCAGTTTATGGGTGCCGGACCCGACCCAGCGCGTCAAACGTCAGGGCAGTTCGCGAGCGCAGTTAATAACGTACCTTCCGTATATTATGGTGCAGGTATGGTCGCAAACAACACCGTGTTGTCGCCTCAGGCACCCAATACCATGCGCAGTCCAGATATGGTTCCAAATAGCACAATGCTCCCCTCACAATCAGCTGGTTCTGTATATGGGCCTAATGTAGTTCCGAACGGCACCATGTTGTCACCTCAAGCACCTGGCACTCTACAGAGTCCTGTACAAGGTGGTTTTATGTCGACTCAGGACCAGTACACGGAGTGGAGCAACAACGGTCCAGCGCCACAGGCGGCTTATGGAGCATACCCTGTTGCTCACGGTGCATGGGAGCCCTCAGGCAGCCCATACGCGGGTGCGACAAATGGCATTCTAGGACAGCAAACAGGATACGGCAGCGTACCTCCCGCACAAGGCTTCCCGGAAGCAGCTCCGAGTCACTTTACGGCTTCACCCACAGGTAGCTTGGCTGCGACATCACACACAAGCAATCCGGCACCGATATATGACATGGGAGCTGCCAATCAGAGTGTCGATTCTTTAAGTAGCCAAGTTAGTTCCCCACCAAGATTTGGCGGGCCGTATTCTGCGAGGAGAGACAAGAAGAGTCCAGAGCATGAAGCACCGGACTTGTCTCGAACCAGTCTCGACAGTCGAAGTATGGCTAGTCACCTTCCATGAACGTGAATTTTCAATCGGCATCACGATGCAAGTCCATAGCCGGACTCTTCAATGTTTGAGTCACCTGGTGGATCGTGTAGTTTTCGTTAAATGGAGCTTTATGCTGTAGTTTCATTTTGAGTACGGTGTTATAAGATTACTTAGTTGTTTTCCTTGTGGCATGTCGGTAAACGCTACAATTATATATGACATCTGCAAAGGAGTCAAATAAAATTTAGTATTATAGCCAAACGCATGCCGTTCACCTGAATGTATGCTACTATGATCCACCCAAAACATTTCGACTAGACGTCAGCTCTGCACCAAGCTTGTATCCCAATACCTAATGAGATGCGTATTGAGATGTGTTACTGTGATAATAGCAGGACGACAAACGTCATTACCTTGTCCCAGTCTAGCTTTTGTCTCGTCAGAGGAAGTGCACGTCGCAGTCCTTTAAACGTTTTCTCTGACATTCCTTGGTACGCATCATTCAATGACGCTTGATATTTTCCTTCTTCGTGTTCGATGAGTGCAATTATCTTGTCCGATGCCTGGACGGGTGGAGAGTTCGCAGAGATAGTGGGGGGTAGAGCGAAAGATAAGCTGTGAGAGGTTGACAGTTGAACCTAGCAAACTTTTAGACTGAGATAAAGAGGGAATTTTAAAAATACTTACATTTCCTTGTTCATAGTAATGAACATTCACTAAAATCTTTCCTTCGACTTTCTTGGAGTTTAAGTCTATCTTGTATTCAGATCTCCATCGGCCGGACCTATTCGTTGTCATTAAACTATCTGAATTTTAAGCACGAACCAGCGACTCACCAAAAATTTGAAGGATTGTATTTGTTGGCCACAACCTGAATGATGAAATTTCCAGAAGACTCGGGAGTTGAGAAAACAGTAGTGACTCCATCGACGAAGTGATTTGCAAGATAGGTTGTCGTCGCGGTCTCTAATGCGGAACTACCGCGAAGCAACAAGACCCGAGTGTCAGTATGAACCACGACGTTCAACGTAGTCTTTCCCTACTCACCGAAATTCCTCAGAGCTCTCATCCGCGGCAAACGGTTGCGGATCCGAGGCTTCCTATGGACTAGAGCTGAGTACTTCCTACGGTCTTCCTGCAAACATGAATTGAACGAATACGTACCAATCTCAGATGATCAAAGATGAACGTTGTTTTTGATCGAGGATCCAGAAAACGGGACTCTCCCTCCGGTACGTCCTTGATTCTTCCAGCCTCGCTAACGATTACCTTAATGAACAGTTAGTTGCTGTAATGATCTGCTCCGAGTGTATGCTCCGACTAGGTAGAAACTCACCTGGTGTTCGCAGCCAGGAACGTCAGCAGTGATAAATTGTTCAAGATTATACTCCTCCAACGAAGGTAAGATGCCTGCTTGGAGTGCTTCGTCGTCTGCTATGATATCTCGTACGTCTGACAGTATAGCGAACCGCATCGATACAACCGGATGAGAACCGCAGCACCTTCGGCTTTGCGCGCAAGATTAAGAACATACCATTCAGCACGTCATTTATCTCGCCTGGAGGAGACTGCAAGAGAAATCGTGACGCAGCTTGAATTCTCTCTTGCTGGTCCATGGTACACCTGTCGGTGCTCTTCAAGTTGCAGCACGACTACGGCGCGGCGTGTTGTGGGTTTGTGGTTACAGCAAACCTAATATAGAAACGAAGGATCGACATGCATACAGGCAACGTACAAGGCTTTACCCACACAAAGACTGCGATGCAGCATTGGTCGATCCCGCTCTCTCATGGCGATTTATCACATAGGCAAGAGGGCACGCTCGCGTATATTTATGCGCTGACATTGTACTATAGTGTTGATTAAGTACATCCAAAGCGCGACCAGTGCTCAGAAGCAGGCCTGGAAGGACGGTATTACGTCGCTCTCGTCATCCATACCACAGATACAGGAAATAATCAGTGGAACCAAGCTCCCACACGTCAGAGATCAAGGTTGGGATGACGGTGAGTAACTGTTACTGGCAACACAGTCTAAGCATCCTCATCCTACAGATAATTGATGTTGTTCAAGGGGTCATTATGAAGTTTAAGAACAAGGAGGATCTGCAAGCATACGTAATTGCTGCTCCTCACAAAGCATACCAAGAAGCAACCGCTGAACAAACAGCAGGTAATCCTTTCAAATAATTCAAATGCTAGACATTAACAGCTAATCGACATAATCCAGACAAGTTGATTTTCGACATTAAGGCATGAAAAGATCATAACAACGGGTTTGAAGCAGCATAAATGATCGGTCAAAAAGAAATAGGAGAAATACTATGGAGCACTGATTCAAAGAGTCTTTTTGAACCATTGGACAGTTGCCTCAAATTGCTTTTCAAAGCCTTCCTTGGCCTCTGGAATGGCAAAGTTTGGACGTGCACCGAATCCATGCACCGTACCTGAAGAAATGACAGTGGAACAAAAGCTGTTCAGCCGAATTTTTTCTTGGAATTGAAACAAAGATGCAAACCTTTATAATCGTGGAACTCATAATCAATGAATTCAGGCTTATCCTTCCGAGCAGCGAAAATTGCCTCGGCCTCATTGCGCAGCTTCGGTCCAAACGCCATGTCCTCTGTAGGAAAGTCAGTCTTTCCAAATTACAAGGCTATGTCTACCTTCGCGTACCTTCAGCGCACTGCCATGAAGTAGGAATTTTCATTGCTGCTATTTCCGTCGTGGTGATCCTACCCGGATGAACGACGACGGCAGAATTTATAAGATCCTTTGAAGCCAATCGCACAAGCGTTGAGCCTTAAACGTCATATTACTACACGACTGTCATTTGAAGAGATATTAAAGGTTCATTACCTCCAAAGCAATACCTAATGCATAAGTGAGTCATATGGATTCATCTACTGACGGAAGTATTTGCTCACCCCACAGCACCTATTCTCGTATATTTCTTTTCGTCTTTTATTTTCTTGATGAACTGATAAGCGCTCATGTGAGCAATGCAATAGCAGAGCAGAAAGACATCCCACAAGTTCCACATACTGTATGAATACGTCCATCGACAACCGAGGGACGTGAACTGATAAGGCTTGGCAAACCTTTGATAATGGTCCAGATGAGACTGAGCTTAGCCAGGAATGGGATCTTTTCTCCTGGCCTCTGAGGTATGGCCCCGTCCAAATCGTTCAGCCCAAATGGTGGGTTACCTGAAAGATTCAAGACATTGATCCAGATAACGTATTGAAGGAGGGGACCAGGAAAATCATCGACGTACCATTGAATTGGTCTGGTACCCAGACGTCACATCCAACGTTCTCAGCAAGCTGGTCAGCAATGATCTTGCTATTAACCAAGGGCAAGCCAAATACATCTGTCAGAAGTACAATGGCCTTCGTGTTGGCAGTGCTGTCAGAACCCGCAATAAAGTACGCTCCATCCTTTATCTCGCCCTTTGGCTCTCCTGGAAGGACGTCGCCTGCCTTACAATGCTCACAAAACTTGACACTCATTGTCGGCAGCGTCAATAGGGGGGATAGAATGGACGATGGGAACGTGCTTTTACTGCTAATCGGTATTTATAGACACATGGGAAGCTGGTTCACGGGTATAATCTTAAAAGTGCTGCCGACAATACATCAGACGCACGCGTTCATTCCGTTCCGCGCCCAGTGGATTTATCACGTGGTCGATTCGCCATGACCTTGGTGAGGTCCAATCATAATTTTAGCGATCAGTCTCAGATATCCCCATTTACTAAAGACAAAGGACCTAATTAGAATTAGACTGATTGAGTAATTTATAATGCATGCTTCCAAATACATATAGGTGTGTCCAAAAAGTGTTTGGACACCCATTTTTGGAAGGATCGGCATATGTCGATCACGACCTTTGCTTTACAACATTACTCATTTCAATAATACATTTTTTCTTAAGTAAATCAATTTATAAGAAAGTACTGAAAATTAATACACAATAAAATTTTCTATTTTATGATGTGTATAATGTACAGAATGTACAAGGTAAAGCGTTGGATCGGCATTATTGCTGTATAAGACAATGCAAATCATCTTCCAAAAACGGGTGTCCAAACACTTTTTGGACACACCTGTATGTTTAAAAATTCATTGATCAAAAACTAGCCGACCTTTGCTTTCGCACTCAACTTCTGAATAATGATGTGATTTCTCGTTACGTGTCTCTGAGTGCATTGCACTTGTATAACGAAATGCAGGATAAAGGGCACCGAAAGGGAGAATGCGCCTGCTAAACAACCTTGCATCCCACCTTCTTCTAGCCGTGTAAATACAGAGTAAAAATAAACATGTCAAATCATGGTAACGTAAAGATTGCTAGACACTCAGCGTTTGCTCTGACTCGCTCCTATATACTATGCTGCTTCACAGAAAGAAGGGACAGCAACGCCCCAAAGCCAGAACAAAGAAGAGATAGCTCGCCGAATCTCCTGGACAGAATGAAAGAAGACAAGTTTGAGAGTGATGGACCAGGCAAGTCAATTCAGAAGTGTATGTATATGATCTCCAATAGATTAGATTTCATATGTAAAAAAAGAAAAATAACGACTAGTTGCCCACTCTCTGAATTAGATAACAATACTGTATCATGTTCTGTAGCAATGTTTAAAGATCCTGCAGCACCTGATGGAGGCAATAAATATGCAGGTGCCAGTAAGTGCTAATCCATTATTACCTTTATAATACTTTTATATTCATACACTTCTAGTCTATAAGAAGGGTGAAAAAGACAAGATCCGGTTGGGAGGATCTAAGAAATTTGTGAAAGGAAAGACAAAGGTAGAAGTAGAGACTATGTTGAAAAGAGAAATCGAACACATGATAAGTAAGTATCTTTTTGTACTGTCGTTGATATGCAACTGAACAATTTGTATCTCAGGGGATGCTGGAGAGAATTAATTCTGTAATGGATAACTGTACAATAAGTCTAAGACCTTTCTTTTTGTATTGTATGTAAGATAATTGTACTCAATACCTAATACTCGGATAAATGTAACTACATACACGTAATGGGCAACTTTACTATCAATGTCTATGAGCAGATTTTGTATCAACAAATGCTAGAAAAGACGAAAACAGGCAGTGTTGGGAATGGGCATTACAAAATTTTGGGAGCATTGCAAAGTAAGCAGCGTCCACGGTAATCGGGCGAGGGACAAGACGAAGGCGTGTACAGCATTGCACGATCCGACAGATATATTTAGCATACCTTTCACCAACAGTAAGATTGATCTCACCAAAGCTCGGGTATCTCCATTATAAAGCAATATAGCTCCCAGCTAGGTTATTCTAGTATGCTTAACCAATATACATGCACAAAGCATTTGTGGATATATAAACTGGGCAATTTTGCTCATTTCAGAGTTCAGGTATACTGCCTTTACTCATCTTTGCACCTTCAAGCACATTGTACATGTATAATGGAAGTCAGATCAGATAAAGAGTAGGCATATGGGTCACATTAAGCTTTAAAAAACCTGCACTTACTCTCACTAACAACTAGCAAAGTAATTGTAAAGTAATAAGAAGTAAGAATGTCTGATACTGGTAATTCAATTACACATACTTACAGAAACATTATGATTTGTACTAAACTAAAAACCTATTATTATATATTAGGCCATCATCATAATAGAAAGGGTAGTACAGCAGGTCAAGGACAAGGGAGAGACAATACACATCAAGAACACAGAAGAGGTAGCAGCACACCAAAGCCAGAGCAGAGAAAAGACAGTAATTCACTAAAACCAGAACAGAGAAGAGATTATTCACCAAATCCTTTTGAAAGAATAGTAGAAGACAAGTTTGACACAAATGAAATAAGTACATTAGTTGAAGACTGTATGTTATAATAAAACTAATAATAACAAGGATTAACAGTAATTGAATATTCTAGATAATAAGGCAGTGACAATATCTGCAAAAATGTACAAAGATCCAGTAGCTACTGTTGAAGAGAAGAAGTATACTATTATTGGTAAGTTCAATAATGTTTCTTTACTGATTTATTTCTAATACACTTGGTATTCTTCTAGTTTACAAAAAGCAAAATAAAGACAAAATCCTAAGAGGTGGGTTTATGAGGTGTGTAAAAGGAAAGACAAAAGCAGAAGCAGAAGCTTTAGCTAAGAGAGAACTTGACAACATGATTAGTATGTGTTTATGCTTTTAAACAATACACCCTGTAAATTATATCTTTTAATATTTCAGAGGATGCTCAAGACCATTAACTTTGTACAAAGTGGCAATAATCAAGACAAGACAAGACAAACCAGAGTCTTACAAATTGGTGTTGTATATAAGGACATGTATCTGTCTAAATTGTCTGTTGTACAACCGTAAATAAAGTGTGTTCAAGTTTACCCCTATAGCTAGGCAAAATGTGTCTGAACCTCTGGGTCGTTCCTGACCAATTAACCATATTAATTTACAACTACGTCTTACAGAATTGATGCTTGCTGGGAAGGGACAGGTTCTGATCAATGTCATGAGTTGCTAGACCTGTGGCCGACTAAAATGGCTAAGAGTTCTAAATGACGTATGCTAGTGAAGATGAATCCAATCAGACATTTCATAAAAAGAGAAAATGATCAAATGCAATGAATTCCGACAGCCACCTTTATTGGGTGCACGCAAATCCGAAGATCTTCGTGATTTCATAAATTGATAAATGGTTCGGGTCAGCGACGGATAAGCAGGATTAGGAATCAATCATGTGTACTTGCCATTTGATGAGTGGCAAACTCCAGCATTGCTGATGTCACCATTTGCATTCTCAAAGTGAAAGGTGGAGTAGGACGAGAACATCCACCGACACTAGAAAGTGTTGAAGTAAGCGTCAACAGATGGAAGGCGTCAAGCAAACTCTTCACTAGTCCGGCGAGGACAGTCAAATGAAAGGAATGCACGCCCAAAATGGTTGCGATTTCGACATTGTGCAATGAGAGGTGACGCCGAGTGGAGTCATTGGCATGGGAATGATTGAGAGATATTCATAACGATCGTCTGTTGCCTAAATGCATATATGCAGTTGACAAATTGCCTGTCATGCCTTATCTTGAGTATCTCGAGCGACCAAGTGCCAGGACAAGTGTGTTTAGCTATAGTGTTCATGAATCACAGCAGGCCGACGCATGAGGAAGACGATAAACGTCTAATAGACTTTGGGATGACTTGGCGGCCAGGTGCCACGAACAGATGCAAGGACGACAGTGGTAGCGCCGGATACTCAGAGAAGCAAACGAAAAGACAAAAGCGGATATTATTGGCACCGGAGCAGCGACTCGAGCAAAATGCGAGGCGAGATTGGAAATAGAGCTTCCGAGATACGAGGGGTCAGAAAAGCTAAGATGGAAGCGCGACTCCGGCCGTCGGGAGGCGCAGAAGACAGCGAGGAAGGCGGATCCCCTGGCCTGGCAAGTACAGGTAGATGAGTGCGTAAAGTCAGTCTGACCAGTGACTGCGGCGGTTTGGCGGACAATATAGCTTGCGGGATGAATGACGGAATGAAGTGTCGCGGAAACCAAAATGATGCAAATAAACCGTGTTTATGAAAGTTGCGGCGGGAGCACGTGCGGGAAGCCTGGAAGGTGTCAAGAAGTCGAGAAGCGTCCGGCTTGCCGCTCTTCGGCTCCCATGCATCGACATATGGGCTTCCCTCGATCCTGGATCCATGCTTTTATGCGCGTCCCTCAAAACCCCCCTCTGCTCGCTCCTCTTCGCAGAATCTTACCCCATCGCTCCCACATCTCACAGCCCGAGCCCCCGACGCTCTCGTGGCCGACGACGTAGCGAGCGAGCGACGATGAACGTCCGCTCGCCCACTCAACCCTCCTCGGCATCCACGCCATACGCGCAAACCCAACCCCGTCTCTCCCGATTCACCCTCCGCGGCTTCCTCTCCTTGCCCCGAAGACTCTGCTCTCCACCCGCCGCCGTTGGCAAAGTTCGCTCCTTCGGTCTCACCCCCATCTTTGATGTCAAGCTCGAGGATGTCCTCGATCGCAAGCACCTCCCGCCCCTTTCCCTCAAGGATTTCGAGGAGTGGCTCCTGTATGTTGAACAGTCTGTCGAGAACCTCTACTTCGTCCTCTGGCTGCGCGAATACACTACCAAATACGACCGTTGGATCGCAAAGGTCCGAACCAGAGAAGCAAAGGCACGTCGCGTAGTAAATGGCGGCGCGCAGGCACACTCCACGTATCGCGTCGCATGGTCGACTACAACCCCGACTTCGCCGTCACTCGCGCTCTATTTTGCACGCGCACGTGAGACTTTCCTGGTTCCCGGAGCTCCTTACGAACTCACCCTGCCCCCGGCACTTCTTGACGCGTTATCGGTCGTTCATGGCCACCCGGATCCCGCTGTTTTCGCACCTGCACGCGCGCATGTCGAAGGTGCCCTCCGTGCAAGCCTTCGCAATTGTGTCCGCGCGGCATACAGCAATGTTGGTACATACCGCGCTGCATGTGGTATTGCCGCAGGCATCTTCTTTCTTCTCGTTGGTACCGTTCCTGCATTAGCAGTGAATTTCGCCAAATCGCAGACTAGATGGGAACGCCTGGTCATATTACCAGGATTATGGCTTGGTCTGACGATCCTCATCGCGAGTTTGCGCGGGATCTGTATGATGATTTATATTTTTGGTGATTTTCGGCAGCTCCGCAAGTGCGTACACTCAAGTTTGTGCTATGTTATTATTTGGTTCTTAAACTGCTTTCGGTAGATTTGAACTTGTGAGGCCTCCACCACCTACTACAAACCGCGAGATCGAGTCGTGCGACGACGAACTTACGCGATCGCCGACCATTGTAGCACCGACGCGCCCTGTACGTGCTCTCACTGCGCCTCCCAAAGTTGCTGTACGCATCCCTTCACAAACACCGACGCTCTCGTACGGCGCTACAACCGTATCCCTCACTACGGACATCACTTTCCCGGGAACGAGTACGGGCACCGAGAGTTCGTATACAAACACAACGTCGCAGACTCATGCGCATACAATCTCCATCTCGTCTCAAAAGAGTCGTGGTGGTGCATCCAGTCTGTATGCATTCGGAAATGGTTACACATGTGGAAACGCAGACACGGACACTCGCTCCGTACCACCGTATGCAACAGATGACGAAAGTGTAGACGCAGAGATGGATGATGATGATGACGCGGATGCAATGAGCAGTGCAAGTGATCATGGGATCTATATCTCGCCCGCGATGCCATCACCAGAGCCTGAGGATGATCCGGCGGTTGTGAATGCTGCAATGGCGTTGATCGCAGGCAGCACGGTCAACGGATCAGGGACTCTTACGCTTCCTCAATCTTCAGCGACTTCTCCAGTGTTATCTGGCCCGTCTGCGTCCACTGCCATGTCTGGTACTGCTACAGGTACTCCTGTTCCTGCGCTAGCAAAGAATCAGACTACGCAGACAGCACCGCAATTACCCACCGCATCTTTTATACCTCCATATCCTTACTCAGACGCTGACTCCATAACCAAGCGTGGTCATTCGCGATCGCGTACTTGCTCTGGAGGTGTGGGTAATAGCACTCCCCGAGACCTTGAGGCCGCTGTCTCGTCCACTCCTGTAGCTTCCGCGGTGCAGCGGTCCTGCGCATTTGACTTTGATGCGCTTCCACTTGTGACGCCTCCTATAAGTGTCCCGCATTCTCGTCCCCGAGGTCCAGACACCCATATCGACGTGAACGTAACTGCGAATGGAGTGAACGACGAGAAGGGATTGCAACTGCCGTCACCATCTGGGTACGGCTTAGCCACGGATTGCGATCCAACATCGCCTATACACTTAGAGGATGTTGCTGGCTTATGCGAAAAGGAAGATGGGAGTCGTTCTAACTCTTCGCGATCGAAATGGCGTTCATCTCACTCACGCTTCCGCCTTCCTTCGTTCCGCAGCCTTTCGGCAACTTTCCACTCCATGCGTCCATCATCTGCATTGTCTCAATCTTATTCAGACTTCACTAGTCTGGGCGGCAAAGAAAGCGAAAAACTTCGTGACTGGCATTCGCGGTGTGCAATCGAGAGCCGTGTTCCGGCTTTTGGACCTGTTACGCGAGTACTCGCACCTGAAGTAGCACGCGCTCAGTGGGAGATTGTTGTACGTGCTGCTGTATTAGCAACTTTGCTCTGTGTCGTTGTCTGTGGTGTTGTCGTTTCATTACCTGTGCCCGGGAAGATTTAGGCGCAATATGTGCACCCAGGCCTGCATTTCCATCCTTTTTTGAAATTTCCTTTGCCTTTGGAACCCACTGTCTTTTATTTCACTCCGTTGTTCACCTTGTCTTGCACCTTGCTATATTTCACTTTGACTCCGCGCTATAAACAATTACTCTTCACACTTCGTCTTCTGCTCTGTAACCTTATCCTACCTCCGTGTTCGTTCTGCTCATTTTCTCACCAAAACATTCTCTTCTGTTCTCACAAATTCGTCTTCCTCATCTTGATCTGGGCATCTCCAGTCTACAGTTTTGAACTCCAATGTTGTACTCCATCCGTCTTTCTTTGACTCTCTAAATCTCTTGTGATCACTATTCCTCCCCACTTGCCTCCCTCTCTGTGCAATTTCCGATTTCTTATCACCTTCAGTTACCTTATTATGCCACTGTCGTTCCCGATCCGATCCCCTATCACTTGGTCTTATCTCCTCGCTTCTAAGTTCTACAGGTTCTGTCTTCCGCTTGTGCTACTGTTCAGTGTTCTGGTTCCTTTCCCTACGCTAGATTCCTCTCTCTCTGCTGGTGTTCCTGGTTCTTGTCTTCCCACTGCATAAGTGTATTGTCCCGTCCTTTTCATCAAATTTGGATCCCGAAGATCCTAAGATCCAAATTCAGATCGACGTCTCTTTCTCTGGTCTTCTTATCCGTCTTTTACCCACTGGCGCTATACTCTTCCGATTCTTGTTAATTGTTGCCTTTCGTCATTCATTTGTAGGGTTCCCTCCGACCTCCGGGGTTCAAACCAAATGTCCAAACTTCTTTTTTTAACTTCTTATTAAATTACTTTTCCTTCTTTTAACTTCACCGGTTTTTGTTACTTTATCCTTTCAGATGTGCATAACACGCAAAATTGCAAGTTACAAAGTTATGATAAAAGGGTATTAGAGGCGTGAATTTAATTTGTTGTACATGTGATGAGGTTCTCAGATAAATGGCCTCGTGAGGGAGATTGACGGTAAGGTGTTCATATTATTCTAATGCTGAATCTTATTTCGGTATGTATGGATGTACGAATGTATGGATGTATGATTTCAACTGACAGGAAAGGAGAGGATGCCGCGAAGAAGTAAACGGAATGATCGGATTGCCGACATAGGAGTGAACACAAAGTAAATATAAATAAATATCCACAGACGGAAGCAAACTGTTAGTTTCCCTGCCGGTACGTCATTCTCAGTTGTTCGCAAGACTTATAAAGCAGACAGATGGAAGTCTCAGGTACCGAGCCAAGTTTAAACCTTGTGTAAATATGCTGAATGGCATGTGTGTATAGACAGAAGAGTCGCTGAGGGAGACATATTTGGTATTTTGCTTTGCTGTCAATGTGAAGCTATATATACCGTACCTGTGTTGATGTACCTTCAAGTTCCTGTGGATCTGCTCGCTCCTAGTCCAGTACTATCCTAGTAATAGTACAAACTTAATTTAATCATAATAACTCTGTCATTTTTGTCCTTACTCAATAAAGTTCTTACTTTGTAGGTAGGAATGATCAATGAATACACAAGTTTGTACTCCTTCGTGAAGCGACTATACGGCCATTCCTAATGGTTGTCCGATCGTAACATGGTTCGAGAGCAGCAGACTGTAGCGAATGATTTCCATGCAGGAGGACGAAATCCGCAGGAGAGCCTATAATCGGTATAAGAGAGCCTGTGTCCCTGCCGTTGTTGAGGCCAATGGCTTGTCTCGACCCTACAGAGACTGCTTCCTAAAATAATCACGCAGTTGAGACATAGAATATAACAGTAAGAGATGGGGTAAATGACAAACCAATAGTCTCTTACATCCATCAATTGTCCCATCCTGGTACACAGCAACACCAAGGGGACACAATGAAAGTGGATCCGGCGTACCCTGTGGAGTGAATGCATTCCCAACGTTATTCACACTCATTGCTACAGCCAAATCGTACTCCCTCCCCAGTTTACATATGTTCAGAGTACCACGTTCACCAGAATCACGTCCCATCATGTACAAGTCACTTTGCGGTAAGCCAACAAAGTGGATGGGTAATGAGCCAATACGTGTACGGAGATCGAATAGCTGGTCTGGAGTGAAGAGGGATAATCGAGTTGCATGGCCCAATGTGATTACTCGATCAGGCATACGTTCTGTCCAGTGTATCTCGTGCAGTTTAGAAATGAGGAAGTAGACTAGAGGTGTCTTGTCGGAATTCGTCTCTGCAGGTACTGGAGATAAGTCGTAGTCAATGTGGAAGTCAACATGAAGGTGGTACTGCGTTGCGAGGTCGAGAATGAATTCGATATTTGCTTGCTGTTGAGCACGAGTTTGCTCAACGTATGGGGCAGATCCAATGGCGTCGATAGATTTTGAGTAATGTTCCAGCACTCCGTTGCATATAAGTGCATTTGACCCTGGTACGTCGTCTTCAGGTTTATCAAAGATAGGATCTTGCACGAACACTACATAAAAGCCAATCAATATTGACATATGCGTCTACCTTTACAAGAAATTAAGACAACTCACAACATAGTTGTACATCACAAATGCCGTTCCAAGCCTCTTTCAGCTTGACTCCAGTCGAAAGACAAATGTCTTTAACAGTTCTGTCGATTTCGACGTGTGCACGCATATGCGTCACGCCAGCTCCAACGCTGGAGCGTATTAGCTTGTCGCCTCGTGCATATAGATCATCTGCTTGATTTTTGAAGGTGGCTTTGACATCGGACGTTACTTGAAGAGCTTCTGAGAAGTCACTGCACAAAAAATCAGTCTAGCACTTAAGATATGTACAGCACACGCGTTATATCAGATACACGGAACAGACACACCCTGTGATGAGAGGAGCACCCTTATCAATGATATAACACTTGTCTAAGTGGATATGAGAGTGGCAGAGTCTGTGCCCTGTAGGAGTTGGCAGGCTTTAACGAGATAGGATTAAAGAGGTTTTCTTACGAGGGAATCAGTAGACTACCCTGTTCGACTAGGATATCAGCATCCTTGGCATTTGAATCAATCAGATCGCTATCCTGGAACCATATTTCTGTGACTTTGCCACCATGACAACGGATAGTGTATAGATTTTCAGAGAGTACTGCGTCCAAATGAGCAAACCTTATGTTCCGAATTTCTAGAGCCATTTTGATGCATTCAGTACACGAAGAAAGGAAACGTGGGAACTAAATCCGGACCTACATTCCGTCAATCGTCTACTCGCACGTGATACTACTGCACAGTATTCTGCTTTGAATCGAATCAATCGATATTTAATCGTTTCTGACAAGTTCAATGCCTTCTGCCGCTCGTCTTATCCCGGTGATGACGCATACTGGAGGCAGTGGGCTGGCCTACAGTATTGGCCTACAAGAGACCTGCATATGAGCCTGTATTTATCCCTTACTCTGATTTTTATTAGGCATGGTCAAACCTTGCGATTCAGTGTGTGATTCACCTGTGCAATTCACTTTCATGCAAAGTGAATCGTGGACCCTGGAACCCTAGCGATTTGGGGTGAATTGCACTGAAAGGTGAATTGCACTTTGACACAATTTGCCTTGTGATTCACCCCTGCAATTCACCTCTACTCATATCTATTTCCAAATATGTACATGTATTACAAAAATAAAACTAAGCTTCTTTTCACCTCTAAATTCAAAAAACAGTAAGATGATTTGCCTCTTCCTTGTGAGCACTACAGTATACATACTGTCCTCTGTTCTGCAAAAAATCCTTGTGTTCTCTGCTACCAAGCTCTGTTGTCTTCTTGCACATCACTGCACACATATCAAGTCCTTCTTAACATGGCCAAATGTATATGTATGAGAAAAAACTATTTCTTTAATTTTATATTATGTAATTTTAAGATCAAGGGTTGGTATATTGAGGTGAATATGTGTACAAGTGTGCTGGTCAAACCTGCACACACAATTCACCTTACAATTCACCCTCTAGAATCACAAGGTGAATCACACAGAGAATTGTAAGGTTTGACCATGCCTATTTATATTAGGCATGGTCAAACCTTACAATTCAGTGTGCAATTCACCTGTGCAATTCACTTTCATGCAAAGTGAATTGTAGACCCCAGAACCCTAGCAATTCAGGGTGAATCACACTGAAAGGTGAATCACACTTTGACACAATTTGCCTTGCAATTCACCCCTGCAATTCACCTCTACTCATATCTATTTCCAAATATGTACATGTATTACAAAAATAAAACTAAGCTTCTTTTCACCTCTAAATTCTAAAAACAATAAGATGATTTGCCTCTTCCTTGTGAGCACTACAGTATACATACTGTCCTCTGTTCTGCAAAAAATCCTTGTGTTCTCTGCTACCAAGCTCTGTCGTCTTCTTGCACATCACTGCACACATATCAAGTCCTTCTTGACATGGCCAAATGTATATGCATAAAAAAAAACTATTTCTTTAATTTTATATTATGTAATTTTAAGATCAAGGGTCAGTATATTGAGGTGAATCACACATGTACAAGTGTGCTGGTCAAACCTGCATGTGTGATTCACCTTGTGATTCACCCTCTAGAATTGCAAGGTGAATTGCACAGAGAATCACAAGGTTTGACCACACCTATTGTTAATGTCTTCCTATCTTACCTTTTTAATAAAGAAAAGTAACTAAAGTTACTAGACATTTATAATGGTTTTACCACTGTAAAGACCTGTAGAAACTGGGATCAGCAAGGTAAAGAAGAACTAATAATGGTTGTACATAATCCATCCTGGAATAGGACTAGGGTCCTTTTGTGCACACAAACATACAATATACATGTACTATTAGACAAAAATCGTCACTGCTAGAACGGTCAACAGGTTTGAGTAGAGTGTTTCATGACACAGCTTATTGTGCAATTGTAGCACTTCTTAACAAGTTGAATTAATGCATTTCGAGCATGTTATATGATGTGGAGGAAAATGGCCCATACATGTAACTTTTGTTCAAAACCTTCCCCAACTAGTGGCGCTTCTAAAATATTCGTCACAAAAGTAGCTACAATATTCTCCCTAGTTGCAGTGCTGTGGATCTTGGCCTAAAATTGATGGACTACGTGTAGGTTGTAAGTAAGTACGCTAAAGAAAATATAGTGGTATGATGCTATGCCCATACTTTGATTGATCTTCAAGTTTCGTCCATTGTATTTCCCCCTCCCTCTTCGTCTCCTTCTCCACAAACCACCTTACCAATACCAATCCTAACAATCTCGACACTCCTAACGTTCGCGATCAGCCACCTTCCCTCCTCTCCCTTCACAGTATCCCTCCATCCCCCTTTGATATTCAACTCACGTATAGGGACACCCTGTGCTCTACGTGCTTTGACAAATGGGATGAGTTGGTAATCTATGTTACCCCAGAGCTCTAGTGATTCGAGGTGCTTGCAGAGTGGTGTTACAGGCCCAGTCATTATATCGGTGGTGCTTGTGGTGGAGTAACGAGAAAGACTGGTGTTGCTGCTGCCACCCTGACAGCCTGGGATAGCATGATCTTCCTGAGGGATGTAAACCATATCGAGGCAGAGACGTTTAAGGTTAGGGCACGCGGAGTAGAAGTGTTGTAGACTGTCTGTTGAGCAGGATAACCCACTGAGTGTCATTTCAGTAATATTGTGTAGGATGGATTTAGGCTCTCTAGGGTCGACGAAGCGTCCGTTCTCCTCTACTTCTGACAACGGCGAGGGATTTGGACTACTGTCTAGAGACGATGGAAGGAAAATGAGGTCTCTGAAATTGGGCGGTTGTGGGTCCGGCAATGGCATTGGAGCAGCTAGTTGGCGTACAAATGTATCACATGATTTATACATGTAGATGTCCCCGCCGAGGTCGAGGGAGATACTTTTTAGGGCTGGAGCGTAGAACAAACGTAACAACGAACATGCTTCTTCTTCTTCAACAAACCCGAGCGCAAGGTATCGCAAGTTAGGTAGGAATATCGGTTGTGTGGCGGATCCTTGCTGGCGAAGATCTGGTCCGGAATAGTCGAGTTCGAGAGAGGTCAGGTTCGGTGCGCATCGGAGTATGTTTATGAACTCTTCGTAAGATGGCCGGGCGTCTCGCCAGTGGTTACGAAATTCGATGTCTGTGAGGTTGGTTGTGAAAGTTGGTGTTGAATATAATGACGAAAGCGCAGATCGTTCTGAAGGAGGGATAAGCAGTTTCCAGTCCATGTATACTCCTATAAATACAGCTTGAGTAAGCATCGGCGCGTGCCCCCCAAATGGAAAATTACATTCGAGATACGCCTGTGTAGTTAAGTCGTCAAGATCTTCATTGCAGCAGAGAACAAAATGCCTGGAGAATAGGCGCGCCGGGATCTGCCGGACATTTTCCTACTTAAGCGTTCCAGTGCTGAATACATGTGTTTGTATAAGTTCGCTGAGAACTGGACAGAACGCTAGCGAGAGACATGAGGGATTATCAAGTCTAAGATGCAGTCAAGGTGGTGTTTAGCTATGTCACTTCAATCTTCCTCGTTTTCGTCGTCTTGATTGTCAATATCATCCACGTCAATTTCGACCTCAACTGGCGACAAGTCAATATACAGATCCAATGGGGCCTTTTTCGATCCATCGAGCCAACACTTGCTCTTCACGAAAGGACGAGGCTCAGTAAAGTCGAGTTTTGTCCATAGTGTAGGCATGTCGATAGTAATATTTCTCCAGCGTCGACATACATGCGACACACGCGCTGGGAAAGATAGTAGCCCGTTCATGCCGTATTTTGCATTCCGGACGCCGTCCCAACCCTTGTCTGCTTCTTCCGCACGCGCTCCAATTTCGAAGACATATTCAATTATCTCGAGCGGTAAGAGTTCTGCGATTGGACGTTTGTCTCCTTTCTGCGCAATATGTCGTGGATTTTTTGACGCTTTCGGGGGACTGGATGGTAACATGGTGGGGGCGAGAGCAGTGGCCGTTCTATGACGAGTTGGACCTATGATAAGAAGAATGGTAAGATGGTAAGAGAACTACCATATGCATATTTTGTCAATCATCCTTGTGCACGTGATGCATGCAGCTTTTCACAAACACAGGAAGCAACTTGAAGAGAAGCACAGTCTGAGTTTTGCCTACCATCTGTCCCTCTTAAAATAATCCCTCTACTCATACAAGCTCTAGGCTCTCACAAGAAATAAAAGGGAGGAATTACACAACAGACATGACTCAAAGTGCAAAAGAACACAAACACATTGTATATCCCTCATCCAAGTCATCTCTTTTTGCTATTATTTGATTTTTCTTCCACCTTAGCTGCATATTATCAAACAAATTTACACAAGTTACGTTGCCATAACAAAAAAAGATACTAATGACACAATGCAACATTCAAAGCAGCTGGGGAGATTTGGGGAGTGGATTTCTGGCTGATAGATATCAGATACTAACCCAATATGAGTGGTGTCATGTATATTCCTGGTAGCAAGATATATCAGCAAATATAGCGAAACAACCTCACATTCAACTCACTAGAAGGATAAAGAGACTAAAATAGAATGCAGTCGTTCATGAACGCGCTTTCTCTAATCGACTCTCTGTCTGTTCAAGCGCACGATACAAGTCTGCCGCTGCAGACGGAGGCAAGTCGAATAGTGATACAATTTTGGGAACCGCCTCTTTGCCGAGTACGATTCGTTCCGCGTTCTCGTCTTCATTTTCTCTTGCGGTTGTAGTTGAATCTGTACTGGACTCAGGTGACAGCGACTTGGTGGTGGGTGGCGGGTCTGGCTTGTATGTTTCGTAGACTTTATCCAGCGCGATGTTGGGCTCGGCTCGAATTGCACCCTTATCCATTAGGGCTTCTAAGTAAGATGATGCTTTGAAGGCTTCGAGAGTGGTTTTGGTGTCAGAGGAGACGAGTGTTAAAAAAAGTGCTGCTATGTTCACCTCTATAATGATGCCAAGATCGCCATACGCAAAAGAAAAATGGCAAATTGGGTATTATCGCTACGTATCATTCATGAGAACTCTCTGCAAAGTTTTAAAAGCAGCTAGCAAATACGCACGGACTAACATGAAGGGAGCCGTTAACGGTGAAATGAGCAACCATATGTAGAAGCCTTTTTGATGTTTTGGAGTCCGCCTTCCGAGGAGTGTTCGAAGATGTTTGAGAGGCGGACCTTGTTGTTCGTAGAATGGTGGGTATACGAGTGGTATCTTTCATGGAACGTCATGAGTCTCGACGGTGATTAGCTGCCTCTTGGGATATAGGATACATGAAGAAGTTACATACCGACAAAGTATCCTTCTCGTCTCTTCGCATATCAGATCGGCCGAATTTCGACAGCTTCGGGCCCAAAGATGGGTCCATTGACTTGAGGGATAGCTCTTCAAATTCTATTCGGTCCATCATTCGTTCCCCAGTCGTGAATATCCGACGCTGGAAACAAACCAAAAAATCAGTAATTTGGCGCAAGCAGAACGGTTAGACGAGGTTGTCATCACACCTTCCAGCTTTTCTCTGGAGCTTTCCCAAAACTGGCCCATAGGCTCGCAGCCTTCTCTGTTACCTTCTTGAATAGCGTTGGATTCGATCTTTGCTTTGCGGGCGGGGGTGTCTGGAAGTGGTAGTATGTATGGAGACCGGTTGAAGCTGCTTCTGAGGTGAGCGGGAGAGCGATTATGCGCATACGCGCGAGCTTCGCTAGTGGCTTTGCTACTCCTTTGGACATTATTTGCAGCAAATGGGTAGCTGGGGAAGGAGGAGCAGGAGGAGCACGACGTCAGAGCAAGCTCTAGGGAGATTTTAATGACGCGAAACGACGCGTCTCGATTCGGCTCGCTGTTTGCCGAGCGCCTAATTTGGCTCGACCCGTACATGCACGTCCACTATTCATTTCATTTGTACGCTCATCGTCAATATCATGAACTCGCCACCAGAGCTGGCTTCACCGTCACCATCGACCGAGTCTTCCGGCTCACCTCCTCCAGATGAAACCCTATCCGAACGCGCTGCCCTCGCCACAGCATCCCAAACTCTCGCCAACCTTAGTCAGGCTAAAAGACGTCTCGCCTCAGGTCCAACGGCGAACAGAGACCTTAAGTCGAGGAGACGCGATGACGGCTCCAAGAGGAGCTTCATACAGGGTGACTTGGGTGTACGAGAAGGCGCAAGGAAGGAAGAGTTCGTTGATAATGACCTCATGGAGAAATTGAAACAAGGTGAATTTTCGTACCTTCAGCATATTCCGTCAGTGCCTGTCAGTGTTAATGGCGTTTTTTATTGTTATAGAATTCGGCGACCCATTTGACGAGTCCGACTTAAAAGCACTTACGCAATAGGCCTCGGTCCGTTAAGTTATTGAGTGTATCATTAAAAACGTTGACTTATCAGATTAAATCTTAATCACCAGGACAGCTGCTTTGTTATCTCTTATCTTCTCTCAAAAAACTACTGTATATTTGTAATTGCATCATAATTTATCTTCCAAAAAGGCCGCCATTACAAACCTTCATTATTTTGTTTTCATTTCCACATTCTACACCATTCGTCTCACATTGTACAACATTTCCGTTCGACCTAACTCCTTATCTCCCACACTAATTATACAGGCGAAGATGCAAGGTCAGAAGACGTTGCTTCTGCAAAAACCATAAAACCATATGGCCAAGCTTGAGGACATGTGATCATCCTGATACCTCCTGCTAACTTTCACTGCTGTCAAGTTACGTTTAATGACATCTCTGTATGAAGCTTGTACTGGTTTAAGGCGGCTTTCATGCATCTTGCTTGGGGACTGTACGACTTCAAATCTGCCTCATTTCAGTCTGCCACAATTACTAGGACTGCCTCGTGGAAACATGTTTGAAGCCCGTTCTGGGGAGCTTTAAGGATACGACTTGCGTTCCGATGTTCCGCCGGGCCGCTCGTATAAATACCCATAACTTCTAGATGGGTGATACAGCCCATTAGCATTGCAAGCACCATGACCAAGCAGTACGAGCAACTCACCCGTGCGTTGCATGTCTATAACTTACAGATTGTTCACTTCTAATCTCCTTCACTTTGGCTTACAGCTGAGGATGTGGAATTTTTCATGTCCAGAGGGTAAGCATATTTAAGCTAAAAATAACTCCCTATCTCTGCAGGATTCATTATTTAATCACTATTGTGATTTCTGGTGTTTATCTGCAGATACGTAGTGATCAAGAATGCGTTCAGCAAAGAGAAAGCAGAAGAATGGACGGAGAATGTTTGGGTGCGCTTAGGTATGGACCCGAATGATAAAAGTACTTGGACGAGCGAGAAGGTCCATATGCCTTGGCATCGTCGCGAACCAGTGCAGACGTTTGCGCCAAAGGTCAGTCAGCAAAAATTGACCGATATCATTGCAATCCTTTACTCCCAATTATTGATATTGATGCTACCAATCATTACTTTTTTTCGGACTTACAGGCCTGGGCTGCAGCGAAGGACCTGCTCGGCGGCGAGGAACGTATCGCCCCCAATGGAGCGCTTTGGGGGGACAATTTCATTGTGAACCTCGGTGCACCGCAATACGAGGGCGAGGATAAGTACATCCATCCGACGGATTTGGATAATTGGCACGTTGATGGCGATTTCTTTGTACGTTAAATGCAGTCCTTATACTTCTTTATGTATGCATGGTGTTAGACATTTACTTACCAGTTTTATTTTCTGCTTTATATTTTCAAACGCAAATCACAGGTCCATTTCCTCGACTCCCCCGAACAAGCGCTCCTCGTCATCCCGATCTACGCACCGATTCGTCCACGCGGTGGAGGAACATACATCGCACCAGACGGGATAAACCTCATCGCAAACTACTTGGCATCACACCCAGAGGGTGTCCTGCCGACTGGCTTATCCTTCACGCCATCGACTTCAACGTACGAGAATCATCAAGATCATCCAGATTACTTCTCCAATTTGAAAGAAATAAAGCGCTGCAAGGAGTTTGTCGAGCTTACGGGAGACGTAGGGGATGTTATTCTTATGCATCCTGTGAGTACCATCCTTTCTGAGTTTTGCAATTCACTAATCCGAAGTCTCTATTCTCTTTTACTTTCTTTCGTGCTTGCAATTGATTGTTAGCTCATGCTTCACTCGGCGTCAAAGAACCACACGCGTGCTCTACGCATTATCACAAACCCACCCGTCAGCCTTAAGGAACCATTCAACTTCAATCGCGAGAATCCAGACGACGTCTCGCTTGTAGAGAAGAAGACACTGAAAGAGCTAGGAGTAGAGCGATTGGATTTCAAGTACGTTTTTTCGATTCCCGTACCTTCATTCCTTCTTTTTTATTTTAAATTCATGAATACTAATCATAATTCGCTTTATACATGTGCATTTTATTTATTCATTTATTTGTGTTTTATTTTATGCAGGATAACGACAGAGCGAAGAGAAGTCGTCCCTCTGCGTGTAGCAAGACAACGAAAGATGCTAGAGGAAGAGAAAAAGAGACTCGAAGAGCTTAATAAAGCGAATGCGAGCGAGGTTGCATCTGCTTCCGCACAGCCTATCGCAGTCGCCTAAATCTACAACCGAACGAACGAACGAGCGAACAGATTTAGCGAATCTTAGAGTGAACGGAGTTATGCCTTGTTTTAGCGCAAGTGCCGTAAGGTCGTCGTTATGTTGCCTGTATTTTGCCTGTATACTTGCACAGAAATCGCAGTTTCCTACGATGAATACTAATTTTGTGAGTGCGTGAAAGTGACACTCAAAGTAAAGCTTCAAGGATGTTATTACTCGTGGCCACCAAACCACACTATAGGAGTAGATTCCAGTACTTGAGAGTCGAAGAGCTACAAGTTCCTCCAAAGGCCAACCGTAACCGCTAAGCTTAAGAGCGTGTTTAACCTCTGTTTAACCTACTAGTAACGAACTCCCATACAAATTCTATTATACATATAGTCCAAATTTAGGAAAAAGAGCAAACGAGGTAAAAACGCTCTCATATGGCGGATATGCAACGGCAGCCATGGCTCCCACCACCAAGTCAAAATACATCAGCAACGCATATATACAGAAGCCGGCGGAGGGAGGCGGGGAAGAATAGGAAAACCAACGAAACTAAGTATACATGACGCAACACAACGACGACAAAACCGAAAAGTCCCACAGAGGAACGAAAGACGCCAAAGCTACATTTAACTAAGCTTTACTTTATACCCCGCCGCTTCACACAGACAGATCCACCGCAAAACCGAAATCGAATTCAAGAGAGACGTCCAATAATGAGAGACAGATTTATAGGAAGCGAAACGAGGAACGAGAAAATAGTCAAGTGATGGTGATACATGAGGCATGTAGGCATTTACTGCTGAGAAGAAGTACGCGATGCTCTCAGTGATACAGTTGGAAAGGGGAGGATCCGTCCGCGATTCTGCGAGCCTTCGCGACGAAGCGAGAAATATCGTGAAAGAGGTCTGTCAGGATCATGCACCATTGTCGCTGGCGTAGATTCCATCTTCCCTGCTTCTGCACCCGACTCCATCCGCTGCTGAGAAGGTACATCAAGAGGCAGATCGGACGTCGGTTGTATTGGAGAAGAGATGTATATACCGTTGCTCTCTGGCTCTGGAGTTGCGCTAGATGACCTAGAAGGCATGTACCCTGAAGAAGAGAAGTCAGTTGATAGTACTGCACCAGAGCTACGTCCTTCGTTGATATTGGAATGTCGCGGTGGCGCGGACTGTCGCTTGTTCGGTCTAACGGTTTTGCCGGTCTGAGTCATGCGAGGTGGCCCAGACGAGCTGGAAGAAAGGTATCCTGATCCTAGGACGAATCGGGAACTCTCTGACGAGCGCACGGCGGAGGCTGACGAGGCATCAGGCTGCTTAGGTAGCTCCTTCGACACTCGAGATCCACCATTCCGCAGTATTGGCGCGGGTCCGGATGACCGGTTGGATAAATATCCTGAGCCAAGAAGAAAGCGGGAACTTTCTGAAGAGCGAGAGACAGCAGGCTTTGGAACATCCGGTTTTGACCACCTTAATCGTGCTGGAGTCGGGAAAAGGGGCATAGGAGATGTGATCTCGACGTTTGGGAGAGTATACAAAGCATTGCTTTCACTATTCTCCGGATCTCGACTGTTACGAGCAAGCGTTCGCATTCCATCGTCTGGATAACCTTGAGCGTCCTTATCAAATGCTATCCAAGAAAGTGTCTTCTCCGTTTGCATTAAAGAAGTATGTTTTGGGCTTAGAGGTGCAACACTACCAATCGGAGAGGTTGGGATCCAAGTGGAGGCTCCATCCCTTTCGTCACGATAACTTCGATAGCTGCGGAAACTCCGCTTTCCAGATGTCATTTGAGATATCCTCGTTCGGATACGAGTGGCAAGAGAAGACATGAACGAACTGCCCATATCAACGTCCTCTGTGAAAACAAAAGAGGTTTTCTCCAAGTCCCGCTTGACGCGTCGTCGTTTTCGCACAAGAATATAGATAATGATGGCTATCGAGATCGCCACGCTAACCCCGAGCACGCTGACGATAATCTTTCCTTGCCTGTAGATACGTTATCAAAGTCAGCGTGATTGGAGTTGTTGAAAGGCAATCGGAACTTACTTCGACAAGTGTTCATCATTAGAGGAGCGTTGTGGCGAACCAGACTCCGCGGAACGAGAAGGAGAGCTAAACGTTTCCTTGAAGCAATTAGACGAGCTACCCGAGGTACCTCCTGCGGTAAATAGCCCAGACGTTTCCCGGTGTCCCTCCCCGTCGTCAAAGGATAGAACTGCCTGGAAGCCGTGCATTACATCCAAGACATATTCTTTACTACTTATATTGTGGGGTTTGTTGTCGCTATCATCCTTTCCGTTGTTGCCGCTGTTGCCGCTAGCACCACCACCACTGTTATTAGTACTGTTGCTCTTGTTATCGTGATCATCGCTGCTATCGTCGCCGTCCCGTTTTCCATTTCCATGATCGCCTCGGAAGTCAGGGGTAAAAGTATTGACAGGTGTACTGGTCGCATTGACAGGAAACGAGAAATACCGGGGCAGAAATGCACGGATAGTCGGAAAATGGCTTATCATGGACGGATTGAATGTCACGTTGAATCGAGAGCACTGACTCAAGCTACCGTGCACCCCGTAAAAGTTCGACCTGCCCTGCTTCGGTGGTAGGCACGTCGTAACACTGGAATTCGCTACAGCAATGATGTCCGAGATAAAGCCCACACTATTTCCCGTCGCGTCGTCTAATGATGCAACGAACTTTGTCCCCGACTCCAGAGGCAAGAACGTGATACGCGCGGATCCTGCATCACTGTTGTTGTCCCAACTGTCCGACGGCAGCACCACGGATATCGGGTATGAGGAGATCGGCACGATGGTGAGCGAGAGGGGAAGTGCTGGTGGCTCCGTCGGTTTAGAAAAATTGACCTCAAACGGACCACATTGTTCGGGAGTCGAGAAATTGACATTCTTGAAGAAACAAAACACGGCCTGCGTGGGGAAGGCCAGCAACACGAACAGCACAGCGATCGCGTGCATGACCAAGAAATCAGCATGCGAAAAGCGACCTGCGCTGGCCTGTGGGTGAGCAGACCGAGTTGGTTAGCTGAAATACTTGAAACGAAAAGGAGAAAGAAAGCACACCTGTATTAGAATGAGGGAGAAGATGAAAGGCAGAGAGAGAAAGCAGGCGAGTTCACATTGGATAGTGGTAGGCAACCGCACGTAAGACCAGCTAACATGCTCCGGGCATCAAGCGCATGCAACGGCAGGTCACGACCAGTCAGGTAGACATAATTTAGTTGGACCGATCGATACTTAGCCAATTGAACCAGAGGTACGGATGTCGGGACAGGGATAAGGCACCTGAATATTCAGGTGTCGACAAAGCGGCGGATCAACTCCCAAGAGACGTGAGTAGTTGGTTCTCTCGTTGCATCAGGAAGAAACATTATTAACTAGTGTTCTTGCTGCAATCTCCGAGTGTCGTTCCATTTGTAAAATTAACAATGTAATTTGCACAATGTCAGTAGTTCTTCATATTAATACGTACGTTATCTATGCATTGCGGACGTCACCCTTCGCACAGTGCGCGAAGGTAAAAGATACGCTGCAGTTTGGTACACTGCAGCTCGACGAAAGAGTCCGATGTGAAAGGGTCCCAAGACGACAGGAACAAACTCCTTGTGGAGATGTCGACTCCGCTACCCACGCGTCGTAATTGGTCGATGCATCTCTGACCATCAGCAGTCCTCATATGCTTCCCGAACTCGTGCACGGAGAAACTGGCCAAACAAAGTTTCGTCAATTTCTTGCAACCAAACAAAGAGCACCTAAATAAATTTTTAAATGCTCACGATGTTTTGCCGTGTTGATTGTTGGAGCTCGACGTCAAAGTATGCGCTACTCATTGCTTTGAATCTGGTCCACGTGCCAAGAGGTCTTGTCCAGAGCCTTTAAACTTAGCCAGCTCCTTTTTCCACGGCTCCCAAACCTCGCCATATTTCCTCAGCAACGCAGTGAGTTCTTCGCGCTGCTCCCTCTAATCACCCGCGATCCAGCGGCAATAGTGCAATAGCAACCGACGATCGTCGTAACAACGACATAATGAAAGTGATCAACGTGAGAAAGAAAAGACTAATTGGAAAAAGTACCGGGGAGGGCACGCACAATATTCCAAGGTTCAGAGCCTCCATAGATGTCCGTGAACAGCTCCTTAAGCTCATGTCGCTTCTTGCCCTCTGCACGCTTGAAGGCCTCCAAAACTGTTTTCTTGATTCGATTACGCATTTCCTCTTCCTCTGACTCGCTCCACCACCCCTGAGTCTCAAGGAACAACCGGAAGCGCGAAAGTGGGTTGTCTGCACGGACCCAACCTTCAACCTCTGACCGAGAGCGATATGCAAACGAATCATCTGAGGTTGAATGGTGACCAACGCGATAAGTCATAGCTTCGACAAGTACGCCCCGTCCGGAGGCAATGCACCGCTCTCGTGCGGCGCGTGTCGCGGCGAGGACGGCTAGGACGTCGTTCCCATCAACACGAATGGTATCGACTCCGTAACCCGGGCCGCGTGAGGCTATGCCATCACCATGAAACTGCTCAGAGGCAGGAGTAGAGATAGCAAAACCATTATTGCGAGCGAAAAACAATGTTGGCGAAGGGATTGTAGATGCGAGCAACATGCCGGCATGGAAATCTCCTTCGGAAGCGGCGCCTGGTCGGGGGGAATCAGCGCTTGTCGAATGTGTCAAAAATAAGATAAAGGTACCTTCACCGAAATAGACCACGGCACAATTTCGACCTCTCCGCTCGGGATCTTGTTTCAAAGCGTAGCCAACGCCCGCAGCTTGGGGTATTTGTGTAGCTAATGGTGACGAGATAGTATGAAAATGGTACTTGGGCGAACCGATATGCTGCAATAAGGTTAGAAGATTAAGATGAACAACCGAACAGAAGATAGCACCGTACCACAGGCATTTGACGACCTTTGGTGGCTATATCACTCTCATTGCCTACGCATTGATTGATAAACTCTTCTACGGCCAGACCACGCCACAGGAGCACCCCGACTTCTCTGTATTGCCCAAGTACCCTGCATACAGGTTTAGTTTGACGAAGCCACTGAATAACAAAGCACCATACTCATCGTCTGGTGCAAGCGCAGCAGCAGAGCCTACAATACTCGCTTCTTCTCCGTACTAAAGACAGTGTCAATACATATTACGACTACAAAAGTCATGTGTACGGACCGCGGTCATCTAATTATAGAACATGTTCGTGTCAGTTGATGTTGGTATGTATGAAAGACAGTTGAAGTGGCCTACATAAAAGGATATTTTACCCTGCCGTTGTACGTTGTACAATACGTTATCCATGAGTGGAAGCGTTGACATCGTCTCGTACCTTGTCATACCAGGTGAGTGGCACGGCATAAATAATAATAATAATAATACATACAGCTTCCTGCCGAATTGCGCGCCTATCTGTGGCAGCTCAGCGCCTTCTATGACTAGTCCATCTTTACCCAAGACTCTATAAGTTGCAATCTGCTTATCATCGCCCATGACGGAGTTGAAGAAGTGAAGCTCAGAAGTAATAGCTGATTGAGTGCTGCCTGGGAGCAGACCATGTCGACCTGACGGGTGTTGTGGAGCGGACGTAGCCAAACAGCGTGAAAGCGGTCTCAGAGAGCGAGCAGATAGCAGCCTAAGCATTGGAGATGTCATGGTGGCAGAAGACAGATGAGCATTGCGTATGATCCGGAGCTGGACACAGCTGGGTGTTCGCGCGTGATGTAATGATTATTGTACGCGTTTGAGAGCATAAATGTGCGTGAATGTCGCTCCTCCGCCAGTCTACATCATAAAACAGCAATCGTTGTAAGATGTATGGCGAGGACGATGCGCGATGCGCGTATATTGCTGTCGAACGAACAACTGAATTGTGGAAAATAAAACGAGTTTAGCGGAGGGAGAGATGATAAGCGATTACCATATATGGTATGAGCGGCTGGGAATGGACGTCTTCGATTCCCGCCGTTGAAACAGCATCTCTTGTCGTCCTCTCCTCTTTGTCCTCTTGTTTTTCGCTCAACTTCATCCTCGACTACCTCATCCTCTTCTCCTCTCTAGACTCTCGCCTTGCGTGCCGAGGCTTCCATTCGTTAACAAAAGTCGCTCATTTATCGCTCTGTCCTTTCTCTAAATACCCTGGCTTCGTCATTCCCATTCTGATCTAACTCCAATGGCAAACAATACTCTCGGAAAGACAACTGCACCTCTCGCCGGTCGTCCCCCCTTCGCAACTGATGAGCCTGATTCTGCTTATGAAAACTCGCCCAATGGACAAACCCGTCGTCTCAGATTTCCAGATAACCAGGATAATAAGACAAGGCCAACTTCTGCGTACGACGTGTAAGTTTTTTCATCAACAAATTATAATTGATTATCTCTCCGAGATTAACCTTTTATTTTGTTCGCCTTTCTTAATAGATATGATCACTATATCGACGAAAAGAACCCTCGTCAGTCCGGTTACGGAGACCTCGGTGCAGACCTCCTAAATGGCGAGTTAGATGACGACTCCGACGACGAGACTATCGCATATCACGGTGACATCAAGAAAGACTTTTCGGAAGAAAAACTTCCCCCGCCGCCATCACTTAACAATTTTCCTGCCATACCCATCATGGCACCGAAGCCCGGGTATGCCGCACCTGTCAGCGCGTTGACGATGCCCGAACCTGTCGCGTCGCCTATCGGCCAGCAGCGTTCTCATCAACAGCAGATGCCTCAGCCGCAAATGCGACAGCAACAGAAATTTGGCGCCGCTCCCTTATCCATACCGGAACGGAGCCCGTACGCAGCATCTCCGGTACCGAGTACTCCGCATCCGTTGCAGCCGCCTATGACGCCAATCACGCCAGCGTTCGCTCGTCCGCCGAAGAGCGAGGGTGGAGTTAAGTTCGACGCCGAGTCGATCATACGTGGGCAGCGTGAGGAAGTACCGCTTGCGCGTCGCGGACAGAAAGGGGATGATTTCTGGCGACGGTTTAGCATGGTCGTGAGGGAAGAAGGTGGGAGGAAGAATACGAGGTCAGTAAATCTCATCCATCCTGAAAACAAACCATTAATGCTTCGGTTAATCTCCGTGTTTTTAGTTCCTGGCTCGAGAAGACTCAAAACGGCTCAGCCCATCTCTCTCGTATGGTCTGGATAATCGGTATCCTAATCCTCGTCATCATCGGCGGAGCAATCGGTTTCGGCTGGTACATCTCACACAACTCCACCACCACGACGCACGCAAAGGCTCTAGGTGGTAGCGAAGGGCAAGGCCAAGACCTCTCCATCACGCAGACAAGCACGGCTGCAGGAGGCACGAGTAGCGAAGGCGTTCGTCCGACACTTACGGTACAGAAACGTTGGCCGGTGCCAGAGCCGACTCCGGCGAGTGTACACGTCGTACATGTACATCCTCACGCCAATGCTCATTATGTGCCGCCGTCGAACTCGTCGAAGCGACATAGACGCACGATGAAGAATCGTCTAGTATAGACGTTGAACCTCCTTCCCGTCTTTCATTCTCCCTCCTCCCCTCTTCCCCTCTTACCTGAGATACTTGCTGTCTCATGTTTGCCTTGAGTTCCCCTTCGGATCAGAAAGGTAGTCAATGACGGATCTCTCCCTCCCCACCCCACCACTCCAGATCCGTATCTCTCTAGGGGACCGTGCTCCAACCAACACAGCCCCGTCCACTCCTTTCCCCTCCCATTCCAACGTATACCAACACACCACGCACCCCGGAATGTACATATTTATCATTCACTCAATCGGAGGAACCCAATTTTATCCTTCCTGTTTTCTATTTCTTGGTTCTCCTTTGCTCAGAGTTACTTTTTTCTTGCTATCGCTCACGCAATTTTACCCACCAACCCACCAACCCAACACCCGTTTGCAATAATATTGTTCTTAAGTCTCAAGTCTTACGTCTTAGTTCTTTCTTATTGCCTACCTTGCACTGCTTTATTTTTTTGCTGATTTTTTAGCAAGTTTTTCCCTGTTTATGTGGAGATATAGTTTTGATGATGCTCCAATTTGAAACGTTGATTTGGAAGGAATGAATATAAAATACCCTTTCGATAATTTTGTTTTTGAACAACTGTGTGGATAGGAAAAGCTGGTTTCATGAACTTGCATGTATATATTGTAAGGAATTGGTTGAATGCAAAAAGGCTGTGTCAACATTTTATAAATTTATAAAGGGCACAAAAAGGAACTTTGTTCATTGGATAGATTCATTCATTAAGTTAAGAGATTAGATCATCTACTAGAACCCAGATATGAATAAGAAGTGAAAATAACGTATAAAATACATACTAATATCTCTCTAATTTGGTGACAATGAAAACATGTAGAACATTTAGTGAAAGATATGAGCTATGACTGTAAAGCAGAGAAGGGTAGAGAAAATAATATCATGTGTAAAACAGAGTAAAGAAAAAAAAAAAGATGACGAAGGAACGTGCTTGACAGAAATCATTGTCAATAGTATGACAGCATCGATGTGTCAGATACTATTACCATTACAAAGATTACAAAAGGAGAATGAACAAAGGAAAAGTTGGGCGTTGACGGAAGCAGGATTAGCGGAGACGAGTAGCAGGATTCGAGGGTGCCTTTCCAGCTCTGGCAGTAGGCTGTTTCTTCGGTGATGGCGACGGACCAACATGTCTCACCTCAGACACCTCAATCTCATCGTCAGATTGCTCTGTCTGATTTGCACTCGCCTGCCCAGTGATGTTGGTGTTGTCCCCATTAGAAACGACGTCTTTGTCTTTATTCTCCAAGCTCTTTTGCTTTAGTTCTTTCTCTGCCTTGAGCTTCTTCCACGTTTCGGACTCGGTGAGGATACGATCTTTCATCCGTTCGCGCATCGTAGCTACTCGATCGTTATGCCAGAGCTCGTTCCGCTCCTTTCCGGTCATTTTCTTGGATGCCTGCGAAAGAACGCATATCAGTCAAATCGAAATCTCCATGCCATGCATCTTTTCTTAAAGAAAGATGGGTACGCACGAAAATGACTTCTTTGTATTTCTTCGGATCCGTCATGAACGTCTGCGCAAAATGCAACAGATACAATCCACAATCGCAGAAGTTCGGCTGAACAGGGACTAAAGCCTTCTTCGTCAAAGCAGTACTTGGGTTCTGTATACCCTTCTTATCCTTTGCTTCTTCTTGAAGGTACTCGTTTAACCGGCTCAATGCACGAGGATGGGCACTTCCGAGAGAGTCCATGCAAAATATGATCGTCCTTCGAGAGAATGTGTCAATTCATGGAAAACATGACGACGTTGTTTGTGTTGGAGATAGACGCTCACCGTGATCGCTGTGTCACCTCCAGTTCTTCAGAGCTTCCGCGATCCACTTCTCGGTGCCCAAGCACGTCGAGTTCGTCTACGTCGCTTGCTGGATTACTCTGATCTTTGTTTCCATTGAACAAAGTCCGTTTCCCCCTTTGATAAATCCCCGTTCGCTGGGAGGCACCACCGTAAAAACTCGTCGAGGGAACCGCTCCAGTGGTTTGAGTCGTTTCACCCGGCGTTTTCGAAGCAGAGCTAGCACGAGACGCCTGATTATCTCGTTCACTGAGATCATCAACAGACATGCTACTTTCAGGAGAATCCTTAGCAGCCTCGTTTGAACGATCGTCGACATCCATTGGAGATAGTACGTTCGGATCAGGTTCAGGGGACGAGAGGTCCATCTTGACATCGGTCAAAGTCGACGGTGGAGTTGTTACAGTGCTATTCACCGCCTGCGACGTCGTTGGGACGTCATCCTCATCCAACTGGTCGACTTCTATACCGTCCGACCCTTCTGAAAGGGAGTCTTCCACGACAACCGGGTCAGGCTTCACTGCTTTCCTAGCGGACTCGGGACGTTCCACTTCATCCTCGACAATGGATAATGACCCTGTAGAGACGTCATCTCCATTCCGTTGCATTGAGCGTTCAGCCGGAAAGTGTGACTCATCAAGCGAACATCTTCGTAAGTCCTGTACAACGTTACCATCTGTGTCGTTCATGAGTTCCTTCTCAACTTCTGCAGCATCTGAATTGTTCTCCCAGGTAGCAGATGTATCATCCCTATTTTCGACTGTACCCTCCCGCGACACAGAGCCTGACGTGTTTGCGTTGATGGCAACGTCTGACTTATCTTTTCTCAATGATCGAGTCACCACTCGCGACGCTGCATCGCTGACTCGCTTTGATGTCCGTGGTGTTGGCTTGGGTAATGGAGGATCGAGAATATGTTCGGGATTGTATATAATAGCTAAGTACCAGTGAATACTACAACGAAGCGTCAGTGCAAAAGATCTATATGGTAGTCACCTTAACTCACTTCTCGTTGATCGGGACGATAATGTATTTCTTCTTGAAGATATCTACCTTCGCGGTCCATTTGCGAACGCTCTTGTGCCCATCTTCCGGTCTAAACAGTCGTTGAGCCACAAACACCAATTAGACATACTCGAAACTCACGTCTTGTTAGCCCTGCTAGCCAGCTTTTTGAAGAAGAATGAGCTGAAGACATGAATCTCGTCCGCAAGTTCAGGTTGTTCGGCACGAAGATTATTAAGCCAGAATCTACGCAGCATCAGTCATAGTTCGTCCGGGCATTTGGGTGTAACAGACGCACTTGAGACCCAGTTCAATGATCGTGTCATTGAGAAATTCGGAAGGCTGCAGTCGTCTGAGATCGCCGTTCGTGATATTGACAGCTCCTTGGCCCGAAGGTGGATATACAAGAATACTAGAAGGTACGGAAGATTCGTGAATTTGTGGTTACATGTGTCGAGCTGGTTCGACCTACATCTCCTCCAAATTAGCGGGCGGGGTCTCTTCCTCGTCCTGCTTGTCTTGCTTGTCCTGATTATATGGTTTGCGAGCTTCTGATGATAACCGAGTAGAACGGCGCGTTGGAACTGCAGCAGTGAACATTTCGTCGATGTTTTGGTTTTTCCGACTGCGCTCCTTGTATTAGTACACGAAGTCTAGAGTGGCGTGAAAGTGACATACTTTGCAGGTCGCGGACGTGGTTGCTTCCTCTTTTCTACTACAGGAGCATCTGTATCGTCGTCGTCGTTAAGCTCGGCAGGCGCACTGCGATTTGTATCCTTTGTTTCCTTCCCTCTATTTTGCGGTTTAGGTTCTGGAATACTAACGGACTGCAGCGCCGATTCAAGGCAAGCCCTTGTGCCAGCACCACTAAATAACATAAGTTAGTTTTACTTTTGTTAGTGCAGAATGTTAAATGCACTCAACACTACACGCCGCAGTTCCCTCCCATTTTCATACGCCTGAGCCTTTATTCGAGAGAACAAACTATCCCAGTCCGTCGTCATGTTACTATGCCGACTCAAGAATTTGAAAGCAAATCCAGTGTTCACAATGTCCTCTTTGTCCGTCGTCAGTCTTGGTGCTCGCAACCACAAACAAAAAAGGTGCGAAAGAAACCAACCTGGGACACTTTGATCAAAGTCCTTGTCAAACTCAAACCTCACAAGATGAAAGTCAGGATCGCTTGAGATCTGTCCTCAAAAACACGTCTGAGTGCTAATCGTGGACATACAAAATGGTATCTTTCACTCACTGTCGGATAGCATTCCTTAAGTAAAGAGAACTTGATTGAATGGATAGCTTTCTTTTTGTTAATATCAGTCACGGGATGTTTATGCAACTGTAGCTCCGAAGCATCCTTGTTCCAATATAACCAGTAATCCGGATCTGTCTGTTCCTCATCCAATCGATACAGTCGATTGCCCCAAACGCAAATTTCTAGAGGAAGGGCGAGCTTTTGCGTATAACTAGTCTGCGCTGTAGCTAATCTGTCGAAAGAGGGACCGATTGTTCGGCTACTGGAAGCCTTTCTTCGGTTTGTCACCTGGCAATACGTCGCATGAGAAGGGAGAATATCACAACAATGCCTTGGGGTGCACGTACGCTTGTTGATTTATCTTTCCCTTTCATGTTACCGATGACCGACTTCTTCTGGGGGCCTGCCAACGTTAAATCCGCGTAATGTTTAAGCACCTTCTTCCCCTTTTCCTCGATTTCATCCGCACGTTGTTTTACAGTGCCCGGTTTAATCGACGAAGATCCGGGTGTCGGTGCACGTTTAACCTGTCGGCTTCGCATCTGAACCTCTATGTGATCCTTTGATGATAATGCTCTTGGCGTCTCGGGGAATCCGTCGGCATCCTCGATTTCCTCTATCTCATCTACGTCTACCACTTCGTCATCAGGTACTAATTCTGGATAAATATGAGCAGAACGCGGAGTAGGAGACTCATGAGGTAATCGAGCAGAAAGTTTGTCATTCAATCGTTTCGTGCTCTCCCCGTCTTCAACCAGTCGTCGTGATCGTTCTCGAGAAGCGGATGAGTTGATGCTCGCAATCGGAGTCTGCTTCCTCGAGGGCGTAATACTTGATCTTCCTTCTTGTACTTCGACCATCTTGCCGTTAGAAAGTTTTCCATTGCTAGTCGGTTTACGAGACAGTACTGGGGATCTTGATGGGCCACCAATCAAATCAAGCTCGTCTCTACTATCCAGAACGAAAGACGTCGAACGCGGAACACCAGACCGAATGTCCCTTTCCGACTCAGAATCATCAATAGAAATGATTTCTTGTGAAGGCGATGTAGGCTTCATAGAGAGCGGAGGGGCAGGTTTATTTCGGAAGGATGATTCGCCAAGTCTCAACCGAGAGACTTCCGCAGCGTTCCGTAATGAGCCTGTACCAGCTGGAACAGTGGAAGTGATCGCGCGTGGCTCTTTAAACGACGACGATTCCCCACTCTTCATCCCCTTCGCAAAAAATCTTGAGCTAACCTCGGATTCGTCAAATCCACCCCCAGAAACCTTCCGTTTCTTTGGTGGAGGTGTATCTGTTACTGTCTTGCGCGCAATCGGGTTTCCACTCAATCCTATAGAATCTCGTAAATTTCGACCGCTGTATGGGGTTGCCACTTGGTTAGGTCTCCGCTACAATACGGATTATCAAATAATTATACATATATAAGTAAATAATTCAATTTCACAAGAAGTAAATAACAGACTCACCACGCTTTGGCTGCCTGGCGTCGGAATCGTAGTAGGTTTGCTACTCCACTGAGTGTTATTCCCCATGTCGTACAGTCGTGATGCGTTGGGTAGTTCCGCAGCTCTAAGCACATAACGCGTCAGCATCAGTGCATTATAGCTATTAATAACAGCATTGGGCGTGAAGCCCACTCGTGAGCTTGCAAAACAAACACACCTCTTCGTTCCTCGAGCACTTGAACTACCTATCCCATGGAGCTCCCTAAGCTGCTTACGATCGTTGGACATCGCATGGATACTCTGCCGGTGATTAAGATACAGCAGCAGCACGAACGTCACAAGATCCGAAGACACGTTCGAGCGAGGACGGCCAGTCGCGCACAAGTCCAAGTTGGAGCCCTGCCCTTGATGTAGGAGGGAATACAGGGTGCAAGGTAGGTGGTAGTGGACGTAAAAGGGTGGATGCTGAGCTAGAGGACGCCCTATTAGAGGTCTAATAAGGAGTACACTCGGCGTCTTCACGGTGCTTGTGAGCTTCTGTCGCCGATCAATCTGACAAATTAGGTAATGTTTACCAGGTCTGACTAAGCGTATTTACTATTTGGATTTATTTCAAACCAAACCAAATCATATACATTTTGCTTGCTTGTTTTCTTTCTTATTACAGTTGAATACTACGATGAAAATGTTATGATGCATAGCATTATAGGCATATTGTGCATAAGACACTGTGCCACCCTATAACACAATTGGGATTGCTTGCAAAATTTCTAAGTATGTGTGATATGCAAAAAGCACATAATACGCTATTTTCTTTGTATTTTCTAAATGTGAGTCCCGGATAGCTCCACAGACACTTTACTCAAGGGCACACTTCTCTCTCCATTCCTCTCAGCTCACTCATACACACGTTCCTATCCTCCGTCCCCATTCCTTCCTCTAACTCTATCCCAACACTTGCACTCTGTCTCTTCACGGTCTCTTCCGACCCTACCTCAGCACTGCCGCCGCGGCCATGCTCATGTTCCACAGCAACACACATCAAGCACGGTAGGGTCGGCAGGCGTACTGCGATTTGTATCCTCTGTTTCCTTCCCCTTACTTCACGGTTTAAGTTCTGGGATATTACTGGACTGCAGTGCTGATTCAAGGCAGGCCCTTGTGCTGGCACCTCTAAATAACAAAGGTCAGTCTCATCTTTGTCAGAGCAGAATATTAAAAACACTCAACATTACACGCCGCACTTCCCTTCCATTTTCATACGCTTGAGCCTTTACTCGAGAGAACAAACTATCCCAGTTCGTCATATTACTATGCCGGCTCAAGATTTTGAAAGCAAATCCAGTATTCACAATGTCCTCTTTGTCTATCGTCAACCTCGATGCTCACAATTACAAACGAACTAGGTATAAAAGACCAACCTGGGACACTTTGATCGAAGTCTTCGTCAAACTCAAACCTCACAAGATGAAATTCAGGATCGCTCGATATCTGTCCTCAAAAATGCGTTTGAGTACTAATAGTGAACATACAAAGCGGCTATCCTTCACTCACTGTCGGGTAGCATTCCTTAAGTAAAGAGAGTTTTATAGAATGGATGGCGTTCTTTTTGGCTACGTTCGTTATGGGATGTCTGTGTAACTGTAGCTCCGAAGCATCCTTGTTCCAATATAACCAGTAATCCGGATCTGTCTGTTCCTCACTCAATCGATACAATCGACTGCCCCAGACGCAAGTCTCTAGAGGAAGAGCGAGCTTTTGCGAGTAACCAGTCTGCGTTGTTGCTAATCTGTCGAGGGAGGGAACAATTGTCTGGCTACTGGAAGCCTTTCTGCGGTTTGTCAACTAATAAAAATAATTGGTCACATGAAAAAAAGAGTATATTACAACAATAGTTTAACATCACGAAAAAGTCGCAACAAATGTAATTAATAATAGCAAATGTAATGTAATAATGTACTTATATATCAATTACACTTCAAAATTATAATTATACTTTGCTTGTGTTATGGTTCTCCACTCTCGTACCTTCAGTTCCAAGGGTTCTGCACCCTTCTGTACCAGAACTCAGGACTTCCGTCCCTCAGGGGCACTGTCTATGGACTATATGCATGCTGACTCTTGCCACTACCCTTCCTTACTTCATCATTCCATTCCTTTGACCACCCCTTCATTCTTTGTTCATTCTATAGTCTCTTACCTTTTGTCTATCCCTTCATTCTTTGTACCTTTATCTTTGACCTTCCTTTCTTTCATTCTTTGTGGCTTATCATTCTTAGTAGCTCATACTCCCTGAGTGCTCTTGTGTAGTTTAGTATATATAGGTGTACAAGATCAGACTGGTCCTGTAGTCTTGATCTCATCTACTCCAGGTAGTCCTATACTCTTAGACTTACTCTATATACTCTACTCTTGTCTCACTCTCTCTCTCTGCCTGTTCTACAAGTTCTGACTATGTTCTAGTGCTTACATTCTGTATTTCTGTTGTGTAGGATAGTTATAGCCTGGGTCCCCTTACTAAGCCTTTGAGTCCCTACTATACTGTTGCTGACATCAGATTAAGACTACCTATTACTACCCTACAACTCTCCTACATTTTGAGCATTAGTACTTACTGTTACATCAATCTCTTTTCTTTGTTCTAATCCTTTTACATTTTTAAATTTTAAACTTTCTAAACCCTTTTAAACTTTTTCCACCCTTCTTCTATTCATTACCCCTTTTAGTTTAGTACTGATTCCTTTGTAGTATAAACATGGACCCTCCTACACTAACTGTCACCCCTACTGTCCTGCCAGATTAGTAGTTATGAGCAGATCTAGCTTAATACATGTAGACCTCTATCTAAGAGGCCTTTACCAACTATATACCCTCAGCCCCTTTAGAACCTGTTCTAGTTGTTTCAGAAGTTGTAACCTGTTCTAGAAAGAAAGTACATATAACTTACCCTTCAGACTTTAATAAGTAGCACTTTAAGGACTTTTAGTGTCAAGTTGAACTATATGTAGCTACTACTTTGACTGATCTATCCTCAGATCTCAATTGTATCCTATTTGTCCTCTCCTTTATAAAGGAAGGTAACACAGCTACCTAGGCCCAGAACTGGATTGAAGGCTATTAGATTGGAAGCCTGATCTGACTTTAGAACAATGAGTTGTATTCAGAATTCATAAGGCAGCTCTGTGCTTCTTTTATTAATCTAAATAAGAAGTACAATATATAGAACAAGCTTGTATCTCTGTAACAGGACAAACATTCTGTTAATACTTTCTTTCAGGAGTTTGATATTCTAGCCTAGAAGACAGGATTCACACTCAGGTTTAATAATGTTCTTATTAGAATGCTTGAAAAAGCTCTTTACTCAGAACTGGTTAATAAGATTCTTAGAATAATGTTAGAACTGATTACTTACACTGAGTAGAAGACACACACTATTTCCTTTAACTAAGCTATAGCTTAAATGTGTCAAGTTCATACAGAATACTTACACATGTGTCCAGCTTCAACAGTTCTGAGCTCTCAGATTGATCTGCCTATAATTCACAATCAATCTGTTCTGATAAACATTAGAGAAGCCTAAAAGTAAGGAGTAATACTTTACCTATAGAAAGTCAGGGCACCAGATTAAGGACTGCCTACAGAAGTAACAGTATATCTGTTAGGTCATTAGAGTAATAATAAGTAACAAGTAGGATTTGTAGTAAGAAGCCTTTTCTACAAATCCAGAAGTCACCTTAGAACTCTTAAACCCTAACTACATACTCTAGGATTTTGTAGAGGCCTAACAGTAAATACAGTACTGAAGAGCTATGACTCAGATTTTTTAATGGCTACTTTTGATTTAATGAACACTATAGGATTAGAAGTAAATAAAGTAAGAAAAGTAAAAAAAGTAGAAAAAGTAAATTAACAAAATTATTTATTAGAAAGAAAAAAGTCAAAAACAAAAGTAGATAGTCCTCTTATTTCTTTTAATTCTTTTGATTCTTCTCTTTGTACTTTATCTGAGTCTAAATCTATACAATCTAACTTACTACTTCTATATTCTAAGATCTTAGAATGTTCAGAACACTATCTAGCCCTGTTTACTACTTAGTAGTTTGTCTATAGTATTAAGTAAAGATAGTCTTAGCTGAGTTCACAGCTAAGAACATGAGTCTGTCCTTGTTGAAAGAGGAAGGTTAATAAGGAAATGTTAGTATATATACTTACTCTCTTAGATGACAAGACTGTACAAGCTGTATGTTCCCTTCAGAACAAGTAGTAGTTTATTAGAGAATGTTCTAAACACTAGCTCTAGGTCCCTATCCTCTTAGCTCCCTTCTTAGGATCCCTCCAGATCTGAACAATGACTCTAGTAAACAGTAGATGTACTAGTTTGTACATTAATAAGACCTTCATACAAGAACACTACCTCTCTACTTAATGTGTTCCACTTTCAATCCTAGTATATAATGTAGACAGAACCCTGAACCAGAATAGTCAGATTACTAAGTTTGTCCAACTATGAATGACCATTCAGGATCATGAGGAAAGTATTGAGTTTAGAGTTACTAACCTTAGAAAGACAGATGTCTTTATTAGATTTGAATGGCTTAAGGCTCATAACCCTACTATTAACTAGTTAGAGTAGACACTTGTGTTTGATTAGTGTTCTAAGTCTTGTAGCTACTTTGTACTACTGTTCTGAGTAGATGTAAATACTTCTAATGTTACTAACAGTTCTGATAAAGGTGACTAGTTGTTCTTCTTTGACTAGGATAAATATGTAGACACATATTCTAGTCAAGGCAGAATAGAGTTGATCTAAAGAATGTTTAAGACAGAACCAGTTTAAAACCCTCTCAGAATGACTCTACTCTGGAACACACATAGACTCAGCCTGCCAGATTTTGTCTGAGAGTTCTCTAAAGTCTTTAGTAAAGAGGAATTCAACCAGTTTCCTAAATACTGTCCCTAAGACTATGTAATTGAATTAACCAAAGGTTTCTAACCTAAGGATTGTAAGGTCTACTTACTCAACAGAGACAAGTAGAAGGTACTTGACAAGTTCCTTTAGGAAAATCTTTAGAACAGCTAGATCCAACCCTTAAAGTCCTTTATAGTCTCCCCTTTCTTCTTTATTAAAAAGAAAGATGAGAAGCTCTACCTAGTCTAGAATTATTATTGTCTTAATAAGAGTACTGTCAAAAACAAGTACTTACTCCCCCTGATTTAGGAGCTTATTAATAAGATGTATATATCTAGGGTTTTTACTAAGTTGGATGTTTAATAAGAATATAATAATATTTGGATCTAAGACAGAGATGAGTAAAAGACTGTATTCTAAACTAATTACAGATTGTACAAACTGACTATAATGTTCTTTAGACTAACTAACTTACTCACAATGTTCTAGTCATTTATGAATCACATTCTTACAGATCTGATTGACTTAGAGCATGTTAGTATGTATCTGGACAACATTCTGATCTTTACTCAGACAGTTAAGCACTATTACTAACTAATTCAAGTAGTACTATAACAGCTCTAAGATAATAAACTATTCCTCTAAGAAGTAAAGTACTCTTTTACACAAGAGTCAGTAGATTATCTAAGCTTTGTAATTGGTAGAGGAGAGGTCTGTATGAATCTAGTAAAGGTAACTACAGTTTAGAACTAGTTACAACCTTAGAACCTGAAACAGGTCTAAGTGTTTCTTAGGTTTGTAAACTACTACTAATACTTTATTCAAGGCTTTAGTACTATTGTCTAGCCCCTTCACAATCTTACTAGCAAAGATGTTCCTTAGTAATAGAATGATTAGTAACAGTCTGTGTTTGAGTCCCTCAAGTAGGCTATTACTAGCAAGCCTGTATTAGTAGTTCTGACAGTTGTAAACAAGTTCCAAGTTAAAGCTAACTCTTCCAACTTTGTAAATAGAGTAGTACTGTTCTAGTTCATTAACAGAAAGTAGTGTCTAATAGTGTTCTAATTAGAATCCCTCTCTATAATAGAACAGAACTACCTTATTTATAACAAGAAACTCCTTACAATTGTCTGTTCCCTAGAGGAGTAGTGTTAATATCTCTTTAGTACTATACAGAAGTTTAAGATTTAGAGTGATCACCTTAATCTCTAGTACTTCTAGGTGCCTCAGAAGCTCAACTACTACTAAGCCTACTAAATGTTAGAACTGTAGGACTACAACTTTGTACTAACCTACAAACCTAGAACACAAATGACAAAAGCTGATTTACTCTTAAGACAAGTAGGTTATAAAAGGGGGGAGAATAATAACAAAAACCTTGTTCTCCTAAACAATTCCTGTTTTGTGTCTGAGACAATCTAAGAGATCTGACTCAAATCTGAGAATGTTAACTTTGTCACCTACATACAGTAAGCTCTAAGACACATACAGGACTAGGTTGTAGTAAAGTAGCTAAAGAAGTAGACTAGGGATTAGGAGGAGGATAAGGATGAACAAGTTTACTAGGAAGGCTAACTGTACATTCTAAAGGATCAGAAACTGTAAGAGGACATTGTTTAAGCTTATTACAACAATCTGGCTGTAGAACATTCAGGCTGACACAAAACACAGAAACTCATTACTCAGAACTACTAGTAGCCAGGAATATAGAGGGAAATCCTAAAGTATATAACTAGTTACAATACATACTAACAGACTAAAGCCTACCAGACAAGAGTTTAGGCTCCCTTACATCTGTATTAGATTCTAGATCACTCTTAGGAAGAAGTCTTAGTAGACCTGATTAGTAAGCTACCCAAGTCTCAGAGTTACAACACTATCTGTATAATTGTTAACTGATTCTCTAAGTAAGTCTATATAGTTCCAACCTGAACAGAACTCACTTCTAAAAGTATAGTACACATTTATTAGAATTATGTCTTCCAGTTACACAGACTCCCTTAGAAGCTCATTCACAATTACAGACCACAATTCAAGTTGAAATTCATACAGGACTTGTATACACTTCTCAGAATTTAAGGGAACCCTTCTACTATATATTACTTACAGACTGACAGTCAAACTGAGCAAGTCAATCAGGAGATTAAGCTCTACCTCTAAATGTTCATTAATCATTAATAATTGGATTGGTTTGAATAGTTAGCTCTGGCAGAATTTGTACACAATAACTAGTAACACTCTACAACAGGACAGTCCCTGTTCTTCCTTAATCATAAGAGACATTTATACTAGGGGACAGTTTCAAACTGGAACAACAGTTCCAAATCTGTAACAGACTTTACAGAATGAATGTATAAGACTAGAGAAGACACACAAGCTCTTTTAGAGAAGGTAGTACAGGTAATGAAGCAGAACTACAATTGGAAGAGATCTGTAGTTAAGGATTACTAGTCTAGGGACAAAGTTATACTAGAAGCTACTAACCTGACTACAGATTACTTAATAAAGAAGTTGGACAACAAGTGCTTCAGACCCTTTGTTATTAAAAAGAAGGTTAGTACCTCTACCTACAAACTCTAACTTCTAGCAACATAGAAGTACATACACCTAGTGTTCAACAAGGTTCTACTGTCTTAGTACTACAATCCAGGTTTTCCTTCACAACAAAGACCCTTACTACCTCTACTAGAACTCATTAGTTCTGAACCAGAATACAAAGTAGAGTATGTAGTAGATACTAAGCTAGTACACAGAAAGCTCAAGTTCCTTATCTACTAGAAGGGATACCTAGTTGAAGAACACACTTAAGAATCTACTAAGAATCTTACTCATACTACTAAAGTAATTCAAGACTTCTATTAACTTTATCTGGGTACTCTGTATCAACTCTACCTTACAGATTTCCAAACCCTACTGTTCTGACTTATGCCTGAACTGCTGACCAAGCTTAATGTTCACCAATCAGGATGATTGGTTTTAGAGGGGGGGTAATGTTACAGTTCTCTACTCTCATACTTTCAGTTCTAAGGGTTCTGTACTCTTCTGTACTAGAACTTAAGACTTCTGTCTCTTAGAGGCACTGTCTATAGACTATATACATACTAACTCTTACTACTACCCTTCCTTACTTTATCATTCCATTCCTTTGACCACCCCTTCATTCTTTGTTTATTCTATAGTCTCTTACCCTTTGTCTATCCCTTCATTCTTTGTACCTTTATCTTTGACCTTTCTTTCTTTCATTCTTTGTAGCTTATCATTCTTAGTGGCTCATACTCTCTGAGTGCTTTTGTGTAGTTTAGTATATATAGGCATACAAGATCAGACTGGTTCTGTAGTCTTGATCTTGTCTACTCTAGGTAGTCCTGTACTCTTAGGCTTACTCTATATACTCTACTCTTGTCTCACTCTCTCTCTCCACCTGTTCTACAAGTTCTGACTATGTTCTAGTACTTACATTCTGTATTTCTGTTGTGTAGGATAGTTGTAGCCTGGGTCCCCTACTATACTGTTGCTGACAGCTTGTAATTAAAATGTAACAACTGTATATAAATGTAATACTTATACAAGAA